>NC_142374.1:14454821-14612142 GCF_059441005.1 Hippichthys cyanospilos
TCAATACTGCGGTAAAGATTGATGGCTGGATAGATATCGACAATGTCAACTGCAGGTCGAGGTTTACTATATTTAACTATCAGTCCTGTATACTTGGTTACCTCTAGTAAGTCGAGTTTTCTCCTCAGTGGTGAAACTTTCGGCTTGCACAGTATTTGACCATTTTTTGGTTATTTTCTTTTATATCATTCTCAGAACATTTGACTAAATGAAGCCACATTTAGTTATATGATAAAATCGAGAAAATAAAAAAAGAAATAATTTCTCATTCTCTTTAGAACATAGGTGAAAAGAAACATTCAGAGTACTTCACTCACGTTGGCTCGCATACATAGGATACAAAAAGAATCGGTTCGTTCACATTACTAGTTGTCCTTACCTTTGGAAGGATCAGGGAAGATTCCATGGCTTCTGCTCTTGATTACAGAGTTAATGGGTGAATCATAGCTCCCTTCTCCCTGCTCTGGCCCTTGCCCCATTCCATGCCCGGGCCCCATCCCGGACCCTGACGGGTGGCCTTGGGTACCGTGCCCCTGCCCGGCTCCGGACCCTGGTGGCCCCTGAACCCCGTGATGTGCTCGATTGTGCTCAATATTCTCACTCTGCTCCTTGAGTGGCAGCCAGCGAGGTGTGTTGTCCAGCTGGGCCGTGTTAGACAAGTCAATCAAGACCTGAGGTCAAAAGTAAACATTGCAGAATAAGCCTGAAGAGAATAACTGGCTTTATGAATACGGAGGCGATGACTCACTTCTCCTAGGAAGTCGTTGGATGAGGATCTGTCGTAGTCCCACACTGTCACCTCCAGAGTCTTTTTCTTCAACTAGGTTGAAGAAAAGGAGAGAAGAGATTGAAGAAAAGGAGAGGAAAGATAATATGCCAATACATTTGGGGGCTATTAATAAACTACATGAGAGTATTTTAGATAGAATAGATACTTTTAATTGCCTTTTCTTAAGAAAAAAAAAAAAACTGCCCAAGGACTCTGAGAGCAGCCCACAGGACAAGTTAAAAGGACAAAATGTTGAAAGGAATAAGTACCAACCACTTGGTATGAAGTGGCCCTCAGCGTAGGAATTTTAATCGACACGAATGTGTGGTCTTGTTATTTTGTTTTTGTGCAGCATAAATGCTTGACATCCATCTTTTATCGTTATTACTTTGTGTGGACAGAACAACTTGTATACATAAGCAAAACATCACAGTGAGTTTAGTTCATCCTGTTGTCATCCTGTAGCAAATGTGTAAATTGTGTGTTTTAGCATGCCGGCATGTTTATTCGTTATTCTGCCTTTGAACATGAATCAAATATTCACTTAAGGACTTAAATGCCACTCTCAACAGAGCTAGTATAGTACAGTAGATCAAATGTGAATGTGTGTATATGTGTTTCTTAAGTTTTTGCTGAATGGTGGGGACCACATCCCAGGTTTTATTGTCTTTGTAGGGACCGTTTTGGTGGACCCCACATGCTCAGATCTCTTTTTGAGGGTCAGAGTATAGAGCATCGGTTTAAATTGGATTTTGATTGAGATTAGGGAAAGAATTAGGGTTAGGCAATCTGTTGTAATGGTTAAGGTTAGGGTAGGGGCAAGGGAATGCATCATATCAAACCCCATGTGTGTGTGTAGTTTTGTACACCTGCTCCAGGTGGATGTTCTTGTAGATGACTGTCTGATTCCATTCTGGGTTGATAGTCTTTTGGGCATATTTGGTCCTTCTCTTGTTATCCACACTGCAGCATTGTGACAACACACAAAACATTTGATCACCATCTCCCTTCTTGCTGCTGTACGGCACAATATCAAATACACATGAAAGTAAATAGAACTGTTTGAAAATCATGGTTTGAAAGAAATGAAGTAATAAAAGCTTCCATTAATACTTTAACTTTAGAGGCACAGAAGATTTGAATGTGAGAGGCATGGAGAAGAAGTAGAAGAAGTAGAAAGCATAATACATCTTGTCTTAATATTACAACACCGCAGACACACAAAGAACAAAAAGGATGAGAAACAAATCACAGAATTTGTAGGAAAAGTTGGAAATAAATTGAAAAACACCAACTGAAAGAAAAGATCAGCACCACACTACCTTGCATTCTGGACAACCATGACTTGTCTGAGGGAGTCCAGAAGAGGAAGAGGAGGGCGGATTTTCACAAACAAGATAGCCAAAATATTAACAACAAAAAAAACAAACAGATAATAAAAACAGTCAGAGAAGCCCAATGAGCTCAAAGAAAAGGCAGTCAAAGGACAGTGATGCGCTCCATACTTTCGCCAAGGTCACATACAACAAAGATAGGGTTTCACGCCCGGGAATTTCATGTACCTAAGCAAAACTTAAGCGCTGCTCTGCCGTCTGCTATGTTAGACATGCATGGAAAGAAGCTTGGCGAAAGTGCTGCTGTTTAAGAACATGTCTTTTTCACTGAAACGGATACTGTTAGGGAGGCTAATGGCTCTATTGATCCCTTGGCTATTTTCAAGCTTTCATGGAGAGCGCAGTCAGAGCAACAACAACAACATTATTGCATGTCGACAGCAGAGGGAAGTAATGATTTCATCACCTGCTGAATATGCGGTTTTCTCACATACAAAGGAATGAACAGCTTCTTCATTTTATGAATGTTTATTGATTATAAACCGAAGTCGAAGATGTGTGATGGTATTTGTTGGGATGTGCCGAAATGAAAATGTTGGGCAGAAACCGAAAGTAGGAAACGCTTGACTGAAAAGCTTAACATCGAAAAAAATGTTTAAAAAAAGACTTTTTTTTGCACATCGTCTCACGCCAGCCAAGCCAATCGACTTCGATAACAGTTCGTAACATCACATGACACTGCGCAGGATTGTAAAATTGACGAAAAGCAAACAACACTGCCTACTATGATTGAATATTATTCTTGTTCTGTGTTTTCACACCTGTTTAAAGAGGACTAAGTTTTTGTGGTAATGTGATGTGATGATGTGATAATATTTTAAATAACAAGGTCTAATAACTTGAATGGAAGACAAAAACCAAGTGACTTAATTAGGGATCGCAAACATGTGTGGCTAGATGAACTATTATTTATAATTAAATAAAATATAAAAATAATTTAATCCTGGTCATTCATCTTTATATGTTAGCTTTTACAGATCGATAGGAAGCCCTCATTATTTTGTTATTTGCAATTGTTAAAGTTTACTGCATTGAGAGTTTTTTTCTGTGTTTGAAATGCATTTGAATGCACCACTTGCATAGCGACAAAGGCTGTTGTTTGATTACATCTAAATATTTCAGAGGATGTTCATAAAAAAATCGTAACACATTCAATTCATGAAATGGATTTCCAGTTTTAAACATTCTTCTTTCTTTCTTTCTTTCTTTCTTTCTTTCTTCTGGAAAAATAAAATGTTTACTTCGGTGATTTTTTTGTTTTTTTATTGAAAAAGAGTATCTTGGTTCATTTTTAGATTTGCGCTACCTCACGCTTCCAAGAAAAGGAAAGGGCTCACTTGAATAGATAGTGTCCCAAGTACTTAATAAAGTTTACGTTTTGAGTAATTACTGTTTTACGAAAGCACAGAACTGCCCATGTGGAGTGAACACCTTTGACTAACAAACTAATTTGAACATACTGTATTTGTAGATACATTCAAAAATTGAAATACATTTAAACATATTTGCAAATACATGTATGTGCATTAAAATGCATTTGAACATAGTCACAATTAGGTTCAAATGAGTTTGCCAATCAAAAATGTCAACTCCACATTAGTAGTGCCATACTTCTGTCATTTTTACCCTTGAAAGACAGTGTCACTTTTGCTAGTTTGATTCTATATGTCTTATTATCTTTACATATGAGGAATCGACAGTAGGATTTGAAAGAAAAAAACTGATTGCATGGTAGAAATGGGTGGATGGATGGCCTTAAAAGGGTAGTCTCTTTTCTCCGCCATATATAATATTACAGCTGCAGTTTCAAACAGTGAATTGGAGGCCAGTGACTAAAAGACAGTGAGAAGTCAATACGCATAATGTTCCTTCTCCTTGAAAAAATGTTTCTCTCGTCTGCCATATTTAACAACCAAAAAAATAGAGACCTTTAAGCTTTCCAGAAGTGAGCAAACTTATATTCAGCAGGGGATCGCATCATAATTTCCTTCTCTATATATAAAGAAAGTAATAATGACTTTCAAGTTGTAACAACCCCAAATAGTCAAAAGCAATAATTTAGTAATCCAATACTCACAAAGTATAAATAGTATATCATCAAGAAGCAAATAGGGAAAACAAACTCAGGACAAGGACACAGACACAAAAAGGCAGACAAGGTGCAGACATGACTAGTTGCACGCAGATGCTCACTCACCCTCTCCCAGGCAACAAGTAGACCTTGACGAAAGGGTCAGAGTAGCCGTCGTTGTCCCTCGGGGCCAGGTTTCTGGCCTGGAGCACGTGAACGATCAGGTTCCCCACGTTCCTGTCGTAGTTGATCTGCAGCTGAGGCGGTAGAGGGATAGTCACTATTATTGGCATGCGGCCCAGTGATACCGAGGCCATTTAATTGACCTATTTACTTTTGAGAACCACTAAAAAAGACGTGTTTGTTATCTTGTAGGTTGGTTTCAGACTGTACTCATTTTCTTTCAGGCTGCGCTGCGTATCCTTCCCAACTCCATCCTCACTCACTACCTTTGCCAATCTGCACAAGTATTTCATACGCTTCTGAGGCTGTTAATCTTTGCTCGCTATGGTTACGTGAGAGTTGCCGTTAACCGTTTTCCAGGTTGCCATATGCCCTTGAAGCAGTTACTTTTAATAACGACTGTTACTTATTGTTCCTTGAAAAGGAGAGGTGATGAATGTTCAACCTGAATTTCTCCAGTAATGGGATGAGATGTCCTTGTCATATCTGCAGGCTGAAAAAAAAAAAAAGACAAAAAGTCGTGTTTTGATAAAGTCAAAACTTCCACAATGGATATTTTAGTCTACATGTCTCATGCCAGGTATTTAATGTGTGAACTGTATTTGTGCCAACTTATAACAATAGTAAAACTATACCTTGTAAAATTATATACATGACCTTGAACTTTCACAACCTTATTGAAAAAATCTTGAGAGTGAAAGTAAAAATCAGCAACTAACTGTGATAGCACTTGCAAAAGTGTGCACACTCTCTATAAGGTTCATTTGTAGTCAGCATACACACTATCTCATTTAAAGCGCCATTTATTAACCCAAAATATAGTTCAGATGTTCGAGTAATCATCTTTATGGTGGGAACATTTCAGGAATGATTGATATCAGTCTCAATTATTTTCACAATAACCTAGCCTTTGAACAGGGGTGTGTAGACTTTTCATGTCCACTTTAAATCGTTGTTATGACTAAAATGCTGCTCAGTGCATTTGCGTGTGCACATTTATGTGTGAATTAATCACATTTAACCTCATTTTATTATAGGAGTCAGCTGCTATTATTTAAAGTGACTTTTATTAATCACATATAAAGTTAAGAGTAGACACATTCATCCTGGGAAAATTTTTGGAAGGACTTATCTTGGCTTCATTTATATCATAAAAACCTGGCATTTGAACAAGGGTGTGCCAAAGTTTTATATACACTGTAAATTTTTGTGGGGACTAAAATATCCTCGCAAATAACACAACAGATGTAAGTAAATGTGTGTGTGTGTTTGTGTGTGTCCTTGGAACATGGCGGGGCCCAAATTCCAGGTTTTAATTCCTTTGTGGGGACCTTTTGCACTTGTCGAGACCATCTTGGTGGATACCTCAAGTTCGGAGCGCTTTTTATGCTCCTGACTTGCTTTTGGAGGACAAGTTTTTGTTATGAAATTTGATTGAGGTTAGGGTATGGATTAGGGTCAGGCAATCTGGATTGTCAATGGGATGTCCCCACCATGATGGGGGAAAAAACATTTATGAGTGTATCGTGTGCGAGTGTGTGATTGCACGTGTGTCATTGTGGGGACCAAGATTTTTGTGTGGGCATAAATCAAGGTGTGTGAGTCCTTGCACACCCCCGCGCAAACCTCCAGCGAGGGTCACGCACCACAGGACCACATTTACTTGTTCTATCATGATTGGCCTGTCATTGTCTGATGTAATGCATAATAGCATTTGACCTTCCTCGCTTTTGGCCACGTTACGATGTAATGTTAATGGAATCAAAACAGCCGAGGTGAACTAAGGATGGTGCTGATGAATGAGTAAGGCTGCACCACACTCACTTGGCATTTAGGGGCAGCAAAGACAGCGCCCCAACACACTCAACATGCAATATTAATTGTCTTGATAATACAATTGTTGTTGAACATATGGCAATTATTATTCATACTTCAAGTAATTACTCTTCTTTAGAGAGAAAAATTAACAATACATTGTTTTAAGCGTGACTAATAACTGAAAAGGACACAAATAAAATGCTAAACAATCAACGACTAAAAAAAAAAAGAAAATTCTATCAATGATGCTTTTACTATTATTATTATTGTTTTTATTATTATTATGTTGTTAGACTTAGATTACCTAAGACGAGTAGTCAATTAAATCATTATTATTAACACAAAATTAAAGGGGGTGTCTCAACATGGAAGTCTCATTAATGTTGTGTCTGCAAAGTATGAATTAAGCAGCAACTGTTTAACGAACTGTCTGTTTTAACGAATGTCAGGAGATGGCCATTTTGCCACTTGTGGTTGATTGAAAATGACATCCTAGTTGCTCAGGGCTAAAGAATTGTCCAATCACAGCTCACATGTTTTCCTCATTTTATCATGTGACATTTACAGGCTGAGCTGCGATTTGTGATTTCCTAAACCCTGAGCAACCGTGATGTCATTTTCAGCTGAACGCCTGTGGTAAAAAGGCAAACCCCGAGATGGAAAAACCATGGATTTTGCTGATTAATTCATAATACACATACACAAGTCTGATTGCATATTATTATATGTTCTATTATTTTGTGTTATAAATTATACAAGTAAAAATGTGGCTTCCCTAGTCAGTATTCAGTATAAAGTACTGGGCACTTTAATAAATGCTTTTTATTTTTGTTGTCATCGTAAAAGACATTATTAATATTATATATATATATATATATATATATATATATATATATATATATATATATATATATATATATAATTTTTTTTTTACTAGATTTGTTCTTATTTGTGTTTAATGGTGATATAGGATATTATTATTCATTACTATTACAACATATATAAATACCTTGTGTTAAATATAATACATTTATTTTTTACTACTACTATGAAATAATAAAATAAATTATTATTATTACTATTATTATTTTGATTATTATAAAACTATTTCTTTTGAACTAAGCTACAATTTAATTATAGTTTATCACAGACAGGGTGTCGGTGAGTGTGTGTATTGAGTGTTGTGTTAGTAAAAAAATAAACATGTCATATATTCAGTTGATGTGACTCAATTTCAATTCAAACACCACAATGTAAATGTATCTTCTATTTGATCACCTTGTGTCGCTGTTTCTTATTTACGGCAGGCGACGCGGGTTGGCCTGGACTGGGCACCCCACTGGATGCGGCTGAGCCAGTGCCCGAATGGAGCAGAGCCGATCGCTCCAGCGCCGGCAACACACCCAGAGCGGGTCCTCCAAGGCCCATGCCCGTCCCGCCCATCACTCCCGGGGCCTGCTGCTGGGATACTTTGTGCAGCTCTGCCGCCAGCTGCTTAGGATCCACGCCAGGAGAACGCTGGCCTCCTGCTGAAACAAGCAGCCATGTTGTCACATTTTGTTAGCGTCACTCTCATGCATGCAAATGCAGTGTACATACCAGCCTTAAGCTGGCCGTGGTGTTCCAGGACTTGTGGGTGCTCGGGGTCAGACAGCATGTTGAGGTCACTGTTTGAAATATTACATTTGGGGATAATTGTAATATCAACCAGTGTATTTGATCAACAATCAAGCATTCTGGTCAGATGATGGGAATGTGGAGTGAGAACAGAAGGGTAGAGAGGAAACGGCATTCATGGACATGCGCAGAGCAGCTGTATTGACCTTTTCACCATGACATCACTGGGACTGTAAAACTATGGGATTTTGTAAAAAATTGACACATTTCATGGGAATTAACAAAGATCAACCTGGAGTGTACAAAATTAAGCCAGGTTCCGTTCATGTAAAGTGGTACCTTGACTTAAAAGTGCCCCAAACTTCAACTTTTTTTTAAAATTATGAGCAACCTTGTGGTTGACTTCCCAAATCGTGTTGTGAGGCAAAATTTGAGGTCAGGCAGTTTTTAGAAGAATAGAAAGGAGTGATTAATGTAATGTAATGCCCTCACATGTGGACATGAAACACGACTGAATGTGTTTTCCAAGTATATCTACTTAGGACAAAATGAAATTTAATTTATGTTTGAATATGCTTCCTTCCCAATAAATCACTCTCAATTTTGGCATATTTCCAATTTGGAATATTTCCAACATTTGTTTACCAGAAAATCTCCAACCTGTTTCAACCCTGGGTCTCATACATATGATACTTTAATGTGACAGAAGCTAAGATTGCAAGTTAATTCTAGTAAATAAACCCTCACATGAGAAAGGCAGTTGTTTCGAATGGTGTTTTTAGCCCATTTCTCAACAGATGTAGTTTTAATGTAAGACGTAACATGAAGTAATTTGCATTGAATTGAGACGGAGCACTGGCTTTAATCTCCATTTCCATAGGAAACTTGATCTTTACTGGTGGAAATTTAGACATAGATAAGATGATCACTGAGGGACCGGCGATAGAATTGACTTTTCTGTCACTGGGATTGATAGCACAGCTGTCGTCTGGCAGCCAACTGGTAATTATGTTTTGCTAAATTACTCCAAGAGAACCCAAGTAAACACCGTACCTGTCAAATCAATTCAAGTCAGTTCTATTAGTAGTAATCCTGAGGCACTTTGCACATCAAGAAGGTCAAGAACCACGCTTCTCATACATTAGAGCAGAGCAAATGAATCCCACATGGCTAGGCACTTGACAAAGAAAAACTCCCTCTAAGGAATAAACCATGGGGGAAAAAAAAACACAAGCTGTGTCAGGGAACTGTCTGGCTGGTCAGGGTGAGATAGAGAGACACAGTAGAAGGGCAAACAACTGTTGTTCTGCTACAATAAAATACTCAGACGCCTCTTGTTTACAAATATTACGAAAAGATCAATACAGGATGTCAAAGAGGGAGGGGCGACAACAGTGGCAGGCGGCAAGGCCAAAACAGCGACAGTTATGACATACAGTCTCACGCAGAGCTCCGCCTCTGCGCACAGGCGTCCCACGATGCCTTGCACTTCCTCGTAGGTCTTTCCCGTCAGCTGCACGCCGTTCCACTCCAGCACTTGCATGCCTGTGAGGGGGGAAAAGTCATTAGATGCTAATGTTAAAACATTTTTTTTCTTTTATTGCATGTCATCGTAGAGCAATTTTGATGCAACGGTATACATTTTCACCATTTCCAAAAATTGAGGAATTTCCTAGAAATGCAATCACAAAACTGCATTGTGAGTAAAAGTAAATCTATAGTATGATAAAACAAATTACAAAGGGACTTATCATATTGAAAAGTGTGAATTAACACATTACAGGCAATCGATTGTCGTTATTCATTTTGTTTTAAAATGTAGGCTTTATATTCTTATAGATAGCTAGCTAGCTAGCTAGCTAGATAGCTAGCTAGCTAGCTAGATAGATAGATAGATAGATAGATAGATAGATAGATAGATAGATAGATAGATAGATAGATAGATAGATAGATAGATAGATAGATAGATAGATAGATAGATAGATAGATTGATTAAAAAAATGCAACACATCTATTCTGAAATTGCCGCTATGTACCATACAATTCCCTCGGTCCTCCAATTCTTCTTCTTTAGTCTAATTTGGTTTGCACCTGCAGGCATGTTCTGCTGTGCCATGCTCGCGTCGTCTCCATTCAGCATGTAGTGGGTAAACATTGGCGCTCTCTGACCACACCACTGCCTACTCATCATCTTTTCAAAGATAGATTAGACTTCCTCCTTTGTCATTTCTATGAGAGAGGCGCCACTGCGGATAAACACCGTCCAACCGAGAGGCAAAAAAAAAAAACATGCTGTAATTGTGCAAGTTGGCCTCAGCTTCTAATCTCTTCTGCTGGCAAATTGCACCTCAGTGTGTTGGAAAGAAAATGCACTTGCCTCTGCTGTATAAGGCCTGCTAAAAATAGCTTAATGACTAACACCACCCAAGGTAAGCTGAAAGGATGTAATGTTCTCTGCACTGACAAACGGCAGCATGTAAGTGACATCATGGTTCTGTCAAGCCACATGAATGTCAATTTTTAAAATTCAAGGTCAGATATGGAGGAAAACATTGCTTTTAGTAGCTGCTTTACATAAATAGCTGCATTTTCCAAGTTTATAAGAAAACAAAGTGATAAAGTAAACCCACAATCAAATCACAAGCTGGCAAATTTACATATCACCACCACTCAGTTTCAATGCCCGCGACTTGAGAGGCTGGTTGGGCTAAGATTCACCCTTTTTTGAGTGACATCACATCAAAATCTAAAGCTGTGAGTAAACTATTGTCAAATTTGCTCCACTGTGACACTACAAGAAGGCTTAATTTCAGCTATGCCAGTGGAAAGTATGCCATAAAACAAAACAAACAAATAAAAATAACGCCCCAAACAACACAATCCTTAAAAGAAAACAAAAAAAAAACATTCCACTTCCCGCCATTGTCTTCTTACCCTCTATGACTTTTCCTGTTTGTTCTGCAACACCACCAGGGATGATTCTGGCAACATAGGCGCCAATCTCCCCTCGGCTGCCCGGGATCTCCTTGCCGCCAACCACTCGAATCCCAAGACCATTCCCTTAAAAATGAAACACATTGTTGTCGAGGCCTATCCACAGGTGGGAGATTCATCACTCTGTCCATATGAGTTTGTACCTGATACGCTCGAGTCCCTCTGGTCTCTAGTGAGTTTGACACGAGTGTGAGGGAAGATGTAGGGGACCATTTTCATCTAAACAAAAAGAAATTAAATAGCAGCACATGTAAGACTTGTTTAGAAACAAGAATAACTCCTAAAATACTGGTTTGGGAACTTTCATTTATATCACAGATTACCCCCCCCCCCCCCCACCCCACCCATGTGTTTTAAAGGTTTCATGGAATTCTATCTTGCTTCATAGTTAATTTCTTTGGCAAATCTCATTACATCTAGGCATTCTAAGACTTACAAAATGCTGCAGTGAATCTGAAACTCACATGTCTCCTGTCTGCCATGTATCTGGCCTGTGGGTGTCCTTCTCTTGGCTTATCAAACCAGTCAGTGTCTTCTTGTCTCAGATGGTAGGCTGGACAAGGAGAGGTGGCTGTTAAAAACCTTGTGTATCAGTGAATGAAGCTTCTATAGCATCTACTTGAAGCATGGTGTTTTAGTTAAAAAAGCAGAGCTCAATCTTCAAGCTTTGGAAACGCCGTTTCCAATATGCATCACAAAGTCTGTCACACATCAATTCACTTGACGTCATATTGCTCCGAAATGATTAGAAGTTTTTTCTGCATAGCTTGACACTGTGAAGGAAATGCACATTTATGCAAACGCCGTTGATTCCTCCATCATCTTAGCATAAAGACGGATACTGCAGGCTTATATATTGTAAAATACGTGCTCTCACGTATTTAGTTCATTTGTTCAATCTAATGAGATCTGATCAGAATATGCTCAAAATTTATTTGTGGTTCATTATTACTACCCTTGTTGCTGTCTTACTGTTTCTTTTGTTTTTGTTTTATTGCCTACTTTATTATTTGCTTGATTATGGAATGTCGTCTGCTCAGGGAAGTGAACAAATAAGAATTTCATTGTGTGGTATTACTGTGCCAATGGCAATAAAACTCTTGAATCCAATACAAACCAAAA
Organism: Hippichthys cyanospilos; assembly: GCF_059441005.1. Lineage (NCBI taxonomy): Eukaryota > Metazoa > Chordata > Actinopteri > Syngnathiformes > Syngnathidae > Hippichthys > Hippichthys cyanospilos. The sequence continues at coordinate 14,466,790 of NC_142374.1, forward strand.
AATATATATTTTTCAAAAGATGGTAATGCTGTATTTTTGTAGGGTTATTAATCAAATTACTGTATAGTTAAAATTTTAAACGTTTTATCCCCTGAAGTTCAACTAAAATTTTCATGAGTACTTTTAATGTATTTATCTTTCATTCGCTTTCATTGTATAGCAGTCAAGTCTCTTTGTTTACTTGTGTGAGAGAGGGTTGATAGTGTTGTCATTATTATTATCATTAATGATAGCAATACTAACAGTAACAATAATACTAGCAATAAAATAACAATAAGAATAATAATTGAAAACTGCATTCTGAAAAGTCAAAGTTCTTATGGTTGCAGTAATTCAGGCACTGAACAGTGTTAATTCAACCAGAGCATTTCCATCATGAGAATTGCCTCTGCATATTTTTTATTTTTTATATTCTGTTGGGAAACCTTATTTTCTCATATCCCACAGACCTTTTGATTTCATATAAATGTAAATAAACATCTTATCATAATATCTGGGCTTCTCGGATTAGGACTACTTATCAGAATTAGAGGCAAGCGTTATCGTGACTGGTTTTGCAGCGGCGGTGTCGACCTTGAAGACTTTTTTTTTTTTTTTCCTTAATCATAACGTGATTTAACTTGCCATTTCAATCCAAGCACGTGTCTTTGTGAGAAAAACATACATGAACACGGACAACCAGAAAGTAAACGGATATGCTTTGAGGAACCAGTGTGATGTGCAGCCATTCCCAGATGATGCATACTCACTGAGTCAGTGCAGCAGATGCGCTATTGTGATGGTTCACTCCCAAAATGAATTGCAACTAAGGGTTCCACTAAATGGCATGGGACTTTCTACCACTGAGATGCGGGTCATTCCAGAATGGGTCCAGTCAGTGTATGCTCATAACTTATAGAGAAGTGAATCATTCAAGAGAATAATGATATGCAACATGGAGGCATACATTCTGTATGTTGCTACATGGGAGAATGCTTTCTCACCTTCTATATTCCAGTTTGGGCCTCCAGCTGGGGTAAAAAATTATACATATTTATATGATGTTTTAAAGATGTTTTTTTTTTTTTTTAATTTTCCAAGAAATACGTGCAGCAGCCTATACAGTCAAGGAACTAAACTGAGAGGAGCTTTTCTGTACCGGGAGTGTATGTTGGCACATGCATTAAAAGCAGGAGATAATGTATGATGCATGCTTGAAATTACAGCAACCAACTAGTCGCTACCTGTGCACACTTAAAGGAGAGGCACTATGAAATAAACACAAGATACACTAAAAAGGGAAAATGCTCAACCATTGTTTAAGTGGGCCTTGAGAGTTAGTCAACTAAGATACTCTACCGTGTGCGATACTTTCATGAAAGATTCTGGCTTCCTCTCTGTTCAACACCAGCATGGACTCACTGAGTCCTGTAATCAAGGCAGATTGACACTTATATGTGGAGTCAGCACACAAATCATCTTCTCATCACCTAGAGAGAGGCTTCAAAAAAGTCTACAAGCTACATGTGATGTGCTCGGAATACTCATTCACAGTGTTTCGAATTTGTTGTGTGGATGTCTTTGTAGCTACAAATTTGGATTTCTGTCGAAAATAGCAATGAGGGGAACTGAAAATATGGAAGGCATTGATTTTATTAAGAGGGAAACTCAAAACAATTACTGTGAATTTATCTAGAAAACAAACATGCAAGGATGCAAAATCAAATGCAGTTCATTAAAAAACACATTTAAAAATAACACAAAAGACACAATTTACATGATATGATGGATATAGTATAAATTACTGCATAACATTTATTGAATTTCAAACATAATGTGATGGGGGCTAAAAATATACAAAACAAAGATGACAAGATGACAGTGCATGCATATAAAATCACAAAAGGAATATCGATTGACCTGAATTGTGCCATACACAAACTCAAGCTTGTGCATTATAAGTGGAAGCATTAAAATGGAGAAGAACAGCATGCAACACATCTAATTGAATAATTTTCAACACGACAGAGAGGTATGTACTGTAACAAGTAACTAGCAATGCTTATTTTCAGTACTGATGATTGACTAACACATAAGATCACTCAGCAGTAGCATGCACGACAAGCAAGTCCACACAGTCGAGTTCTTGCAACAGTCTCTTGTTCCATTTACCTTCACTGTCCGACATGGCACCTTGTAAGTCGTCCATGATGAATGCAATATCTCGGTCATAGCCGCGAGTTCGAGACTCTTCCCTCATGTGTTGTTGGACCTCTGGAAGGGAGTGGCTTGAGCCAAACTGGTCCCTGGAGTCAGCGGAAATTGGAGGGAGGGGTCCTGCCGATGCTCGAGCCATACCCATTGGTTGCCCTACTGGGCTCAGGGGGCTCTCTTCCTCTGAGTTCTGAGCCACAATGGGAATACGGCCTCGGCTGTGGCTGATAGGCAAACTGGTGGGCTTTGTTCGAGTCACGCCAGGAGCAAATGCCGCATCCAACACGTCCACATCCGTTTTAAGTCGTAGGGAGGAGCTGGAAAGATCCCGTTTGATTGATAGGTCCAAGCCATAGATGGAGGAGGGTCGGGAAGAAGGACGAGATGATGGTCTAGAACGGCTGCCGCTTGGGTAGGTGCCATCATCGTGGGGAGAGGCCCTTATAGTGGTCCCGAGTCCAAGAGACTGCCCCAGAGAACCGGCAAGATTAGCACCCAGTGAGGAGCCCAAATACTTTTGCTGCTCAGATAAGTTTTTTCTTAGTCCAAATGTAATCTCATCCTGAAGTAGCCTTGCCCTGGCAGCCAGGTTGGTGACAGAAGAAGCTCCAGATCCCATGTAGCTGCCAAAGTCTGGCTCCAAATCCCGACTCTCCTGAATGGGGGAAAATTTGGTGATGGCCTTTGGGTCTATTAACGCCTTTTTGTTCTTCATCTGTTTCTGGTAAAGCACAGCTGCCGGAAGTTGTTTTGCAGCCTGCTTCTCAAGTGTGAGCCTTCCAATGCTATATTTTTCACCTTTAGGAAAGTGGCGAAAGCTGCTATCGCTGGACAGGTACTGGGGAAGGCCCAAGCCTGATAAATGCTCAAGTCCTTCAGTTCCTCTCCGGAACTCTTGCTTGATCTGTTGCTTAAGTAGCTTCAACTCATAAGGATCTTCCATACTGTCTTCTTCCCCTTTACCATACCCTTGAAGTTGAGTCTGACCTAAAAAATCTGCTACCTAAAGGGGAAAAAATAGGAAAAATAAGATCACAAAAGAGTTGACAAAGGAAACTATTTAGGAAAATAATGGTGGTGTACCTCTGTGCGTCTGACTTCTGCTGCTCTAAGTAGTCTGTCTGCCTTGGATAGCTCTTTGTCAGGCAGGTTGAATCCAGAACCCAAGCCACTGGTGCCCAGTCCCGTGGAACCCTTGGTGAGTTCTCCAATGTCCTCAATTAGCACATAGTTCCTGGCGTGGTGGTGATCGATGTCAGCATAGAAAGAATCCGCAGAGATGCTTGACATGGGACTAGAGGCCATGCTCCTCTCCTCTAGTCCTAGCCTCAAGTCCAAGCTGCCATACTTGCCTCCAAGATGAGCCACGCCATAGCTTTCTGAAGAAGTCGGTACAATGATTAGCGGCTGGTTACGTATGACCTCATAGTTAGTGGTGAGCTTGGGTTCTAAATCAGACAAGTTGGTTTGACGCGGCTTTCCTTGTTGTAATAGCAGAGCGTGCTGGTAGCTGCTTGTCTGATCCTGACCGTGGGAAAGAGATAGGGTTGAAATATGTTGGTAGGGCGACACCTGTTGATGGTAAACGGACTGCGGTTCATACAGATTATGTTGGGTATAATGGGTAGTGGTTTGAGTCTGAGGAACATACTGGCCGTAATGAGAGTAGGGACTTGTGAGTGTGTTGTACTGAGAATCAGCTTCTGTTTGCGGGGGTATGAACTGATCAAACTCTGATTGGGGTGCCGTGCGTGGCCTCTCCAGGCCATCACTCCGATCATCTCTAATGTTGCTAACCTCACTGTCAGACATGTAATCTCTTTCTTCTGCCACTCCCTGGAGATAGGCCCTTTCTCTCTTCTCTCGCTCTTTCAGCAAAACTTCCTTTCGCCGATTGATACCCATCTCCAGGTATCTGCAATGATAAGGTGTCACCATTTAAATAAATCAGCAACAATTCCTTGAACATTTCAAACAAAGTTGTAAATGTTATGGGTTCTCACACAATAATACCTTTCACTATGTGTGTGTTTGGAGAGATCTCACTGAATGATGATGTCAAGGCAGCCTTTTAGCCCATAAACTAGCAAGATAAGTGTGGGCATCATGCAGATGGATTAGGGAGGATGATTGCAAAAGAGGGATGAGAGCAACGACATTAAACAAAACTATTGATGGCATTCATATTTGATTAATGGACTGTCACACAATCTGAATGAAAGCCAGTGTTTGCTATCTTATATGTAGCATCTCACCGTAACTTTGCATCAATTTCCTTCTCCTCTTCGTCCAGTTCAGCCTGTTTCTTGCGTAGTTTCGAAGATTCACGCTCAACCATGTCAAGCTCTTTGTCAATGTCCTGCAGGATCTTGGCCCGAGCTATTGTAGTACTGCGAGCAAGCCGACGACGAGCTGAGTTGGTGCTGTAGCCTGAGCGTCCCATCAGCTGGTCTTCCTCAGGCGGTGGTTCTGGGAGAGTCCGTTTGACCTTCTTACCTGTGCCGGAGGGGGAGCCACGACCCTAGAACATGGACAAAGAATGCATGTAACTTTTTTTTTCATCAAAATTGCTTATGGTATTATTTAAATTAACTTTGTAACTCACTGAATACGCATCTGCATAGTAGACACCCATCCTATCTTCTGTGGCAGCTGTCAGAGATTTAGGATCTGAGAAAGACTTCTGACCAGGCTTCCGTGGGCAAGAGGAAAACCTGCTTGGATCAGCAGTCAGCATTTTCTGACCTCCAACTGATGGATCGTGTGATAGAGGAGGCACTGATGTATAGAAACCCCTCGATCTTGCTGTTGCATCACTTATGAGGTGTGTGTTGTAACCCACCTCAATGGGTGTGTGCCTTCTGTCCGAATCTGTCTGACAGCTCAGACTGCCCCCTCTTTGAGAGCTTTCAGGAGCTGAAATGTGTTTGATTATTTCCACCTTGGTGTCCATCTGGACTTTAGGTCTTTTAATAGATCCAGAGTGGTCCGTCTGAACAGATATCTCAGCAACTGTCTGGATAGCAATACTGGACACCTTTGAGCTATGTTTTCCTTCACTGCTATGTTTTCGGGAGCGTCGTCTAGCCTTTGCAGGAGCATCCCATTCATCTTGGTCTTCATCATCACTCTGAGCTGAGCTATCAACATTTCTCTTATTCTTCTTCCGTCTTCCAACATGCTGTTTTTCAGCTGAGTCTTCATCATCTGTCTGCACCCCACTATCAGTGATCTTTTTACCTGTGTCTTGATCGTCTTGAAATTGTTTTGCTATCTTATGCTGGTCCTGGTTTTCCTCTAACTGCGTTCCAATAGATGGACCGGTAGACTCATCTTTGACAGGCCAGTATTGCCCACTGTCCCCTACTCCTGCATATTTGGCCTCAAGGAGGTTGGCTGTGGTTCCTGTGCTACCATAGTGCTCATCTAACTGCCGCTGGAGTTGAAGCTGGAGTTGCTGGATTTGCTGCAGTTGCTCTTTCTGCTGGGCATACGTCTCCTGTTGTGCCATCATGTGAGCATGATGTTCTTCTTCCTGCTGTAGGAGAAGCTGTTGTTTCAGAGCCTGGAGTTCTTCAAGCTCTTGTTGCACCATAAATTGCTCTTGTTCACGATAGCGTTGAATCTCCTGTCTTTCCCACTCCAATTCCTCAGCGAGACAGAGCTGTTTAAGTTTTTCTAGTTCTAGAAATTCCCTCTCCATCTGGTATTGAGCCATTTTAGTGCTGTCTAAGCCAGGGAATATTGAAGAAGAGGCTAATGCATCTAGGGAAGCTGCGAGTGCCTCCAATGTGGCATCAGAGTACATTTCTGGATATCCGCTTATAATATCAGCCAATGCCGCAGGTAGAAGTTCCTTTGGTAGCCCTGTATCATAGGGTATAATTTGTCCTTGGTCTGTGGCAGGAATAAAGCCAAACTGTTGGGGCACAGGCTGCTGTACTGTTGATGTGGGCACCAAGGTTGTGCTAAAGATGGAGCCAGGTTGCGTGGTAACGGCATATGTTGATGGAACTGGAGCTGAGACAGAAGAGTAAACTATTCCATCTGAAGTTCTTAGAGAAGTACTGACACCAAATGCAGTGAGAGTGTCTTGAGAAGATGGCGAAGGAGTCATTCCAGCCAAGTTTGTGGTAGTTTTGCTTGTGTAGTCTAGTACTTTACCTGCCATAACAAGTCGTGGGAATAGTTTTTACAAGAAGAAATGTATATCATTTTGCAAAGTCACTTTATCTAAAAAATGAAGGCCACTTTAACTGGATTCACAACATCTCCATGCACATGCATATTTGAAGTAATTTTGGCTAACAAGATGCAAAGCCAAAATATTGCGGGAGCACACGCAGGCAAATGCATGCATCTGTTTGAAGAAAAGAAAAAAAAACACATGCACAGTTAATGACACAATACAATTAAGAAAAGAACAACAGGGTTCAAAAATAAATAGACACTAAGCATAAATGAGATTGATCCAACTTATCATGCAACATAAATGTTACTGTACTCACCAGTAGGATGTTTGGTGGCCGTGAGGTCTATAGCTCCATCTGTAGACCCATTGAGGTAGTCATAGTCCTTGTTGGGATCATAGGGAAAGAGTCCTACCTCTCTGAGGCTGGCCTCAGACATTAATGATTTTTCACCATTCATGCCTGTTACACCAAACTTTACAGCACCGTCATACTGATGGTTGGTATCTTTATGGACCAAATGGATCTCAGGCTGAGTAGTGACAGGTGGTTTTGTTCTGCAACTTCCAGTAAAAGGGAATTTGTATATGACATCACAGCATACACTCCTTCTACCAGCTGTGAGGTCAACTGGTGTCCCATCATCCTCCACAACAGTGGTTATCACTTGAGGACTTGTTCCCGATAAAGCTACCATAGACCTCACTGATCTGTAGTTGGACAGATCCATGGCACCTGTTGCCTCCAAAGAAAGAACATTGTTGACATCTGTTGAGGCAGGAGCAACTGATTGTTTGCCTCCTTTTGCAAGGGCTTCATAAGAAAGATTAATTGGTATGTCTTGAGGTGTGGATGATGCAACAGCGACTAAAGGCTGGGCATTCACTGGTCTATATACAATTTGTGCCACCGGTTCGCATGGTTTGTATGTGGTGAGAGGCAAGGGTGAGGACGTAACAGGCCCCTGCAAGTCGAGCGGTTTTTCGGCTGGAGTGTTGCCGTATGAAGCAATGGTGGCTGTGCATGTGACGATTGTGATGCTATCAGTTACTACAGCCAGCGTAGTTGCAGGGACAACCTCAGCACTAAGGTTTACTATTTCTGGCTGCACTGCTGTGATTTGACGCACAGAATCATTGGTTGGTTGTCGATAAAACTCAGATGGAGTCAAATCCATGCCTTGTTCAGTCATTTTTGCACCAACTTTTACGGTACGTAGATCCATAACATCCCCACGATAGAGTATCTTTTCAGTTTGCCGAGCTTGTTCTTTGTATTTACTTTCTTCTGATTTTATAGGGGTTGCTACACTTGTTGGTGTATGCTGTGGAAGTCTTTCATGGACAACAGATACAGTAGTCCTCTGTACCTCTGTAGTGACGACTTGGGTGACTAAGCTTGGCTGGATTTCAGCTGGCTGGCCTAAAGTTGAAACTGAAGAAGAGTACTTGTGACTCAAACTAGAGACAACCTTCTCAGTTCCTCGAATCTCCTGACTCTCAATTGACTCTTGCTGAACTTTAGTGATGGTGATTGGTGCAACGGCTCCTACGGGTGGAATGTCCTGTACGGCAGGTATCGAGGTTCTTCTTGTGTACGCCTCAGTGGTTATTATCTCCAGTGGGTGATCATATTCAGATGAATATGTTAATATCTGTGAAGGTTCAGCTGAAGGAAATGAATCCATTCTATAGGTGTTATGCACATCACCAGGAATATCTTTTTCAGCTGGCATGGTTATTACCAAGGGCTGCTGCATGATTAAAGACTGCCTTCTTGTGGGAGCAAAGGCCCCAGCATTGGCAGCCTGGGAAGGCATTTCATAGTCCGTAGGAAAGGTAAAAATTTCACTTGTGTCGTATGGTGTTTCTTTTATGGATGCAATTGATGCCCTCCTTTCACGTGAAGTTGGTTCAGTTGTACTTTCACGAGGTATTGAACCCACTGCTTGAGAATGTGTCATGGATGCCAGTGGCGCTTGTCTCGCCACAGGCTCCAGTGTTACAATATTTACAGGATCTGGTTGTAATGCAATGACTTCAAGTGGAGGTGTTGAACATGGTATTTCTGACGTTTGAAGTGTTCCATAGATTTCAGGTATATAACTAATAGGAGGCTCTGTTGGCTGTGGGGTTACATTTTGTGACTCCATTACAATGGATGAAGGAATGACTTCAGAAGTTGGTATTGCAGGCATATAAGTAACAGAAGACCCCACTGGCTGTGGGGTCATGTGCTGTGACTCCGCTATAACAGAAGAAGGAATGACTTTAGAAGTTGGTATTACAGGAGCTGCTGTAAACTCATGATGCACTTGAGGAAATGTTGGTATTTCTGGTACGGTAACAACATAATGCTGTTGTGGTTCTATCACAGATTGTTGACGGCTTTGCCAACCAGTTGCAGAATAGGGAATTTGCTCGGTTTCTGCAGCAAGTTGATGACTCATTGCCATTGGTGACCTTGGAGCTGTTTCTGAGATAATGATTGCACCAGTATTTACTGTTTGCAGTTGTGCATTTTCTGTTTCGAGCTGTGCATGATGAGCATTGGGGTATATTGTGGCTGTATTTTCTTGGAGAATTAGTTCATCAGAAGCTAATCTAGGTTCTAGCAAAATTGAAATATGTTTTCCGAGAGGCTGTTGGGTTGACGTTGTTTGTTGTTGGGTCGCGGAAACATCTGCTAAACTCTCTTTTGAAAGTGTTGCGCCTTCTGAGACTATTTGGGGATGTTGAGTGACAGATGAGTCAGCTTGTAATGTTACAGTGGCTTTACTCTGCACACTTAAAGCTGAGGTCCCTGTGATGTTTTCTTGCGTGATTCTTGGTGGAAAGGGCTTATACACTGCTTGTTGTTGCTGCATTACCACAGATGTGTATGGCTTCTTTATTGGGTCTGGTATGCTCTGTGCCAGTATTGGTGTTTCCTGATCAGGTAATGTCGTAAAATCATCTCTTTCGGGCTGAACTTTAGAGACCACCAAGTTGTTGGGCGGGACTCTTTCTAATGGGACAGTTGAAGTTACTGCTATTGGGGGTGGATGCTTCACAACAGGGACAGATGCTCTCCTTACAGTGGCCTGTGCTGAGAACGTTTCAATGGGTGTTTTCTGCTCTGAAGGGGTTGTTCGAACCCCAGGGCTTTTTGTAGATGGAATGGATCCTCGCCTTATTGGTGCCTGGACTGTTATCACTTCTGTTGGTGAGCCAGGCTCAGATGGCAAAGTTATCACCACATATGTTTTCATACATTTGGAATGTCTGGGAGATAATGGTGACTTGGGAGACATTCCCCCGGACTTACTCTCCACAGGTCGAGTCAAACTAAGGGACAGGGCATTTGGAGGTGCTTTGGTCCTAGGCAGTGTTGCAGCTTTTGGTGCAACAGCAGGAGGTGGTTTGACACTTTCCCCTGGTTTGTGGCTAAAAACTAGTCCAGCTGGAATTATCATGGGCTTGGGTGGTATTGGTGGAGGACCCTTGGAAGGACTAGCGCCTGCTGTTACAGAAACTTGGTATGCTGGTTTTGAAGCAGGAACTGGTGGCTTTGGATAAGTAGTGGGCTTTGGTAAAGTGGAAGGAGGAGGGGGAGGTGTATCAGCTACAGATGTTTCCACCATTTTGATAACATTCGTTGTCACAGCAGGTTTAGGTGGGAGTGATGGAACTACTGACACTGTAGTGGTTGGCAATACTGAATCTGTGGTTGTACTAGCGACTGCATGTTTGATTGTTTGACTACTGGCCTGAGATGAATGAGAAGATATCATGCTGTCTTGAGGAAGTGTTTGGCAGATCCGAGACTTGTTTTCGGCACTTGGCACTATGATAACCACATGTCCTGCTCTGGTTGGTGTAACTATTTGAGCTACAGCCACATCATCTGGTTTCATATCCTCCATTCGTGGCTGTATATCCACAACTACAGACTGCATTGGCTGGGCCGCAACTGTGGCTACTGTCGTGATGGTGGAAGCCACAATAGTAGAGACATGCTGAGCACCCCTTATTGGTAGCCGCACTGCACTAGGCTCAGGTAGTGAAACTGATGTTGACCGTGGCGGAGGAGGAGGTGGGACTTTCTTTTTGACTATCGTAGTTGATGGGGGGGGTACAGAGATCATTGATGTGGCGGCTGGTTTAACTGAATGTACAATGTTTGGTTGTGCCTGAGCTGTGATTGTTGAGACTGGCATTGATATTTGTGTTGGAAATTGAGATGTAGTTGAAACTAAGTCTGGCATCTGGACAATTACTGGTTCATGGTATGGTACAGGAGTAACAGTAGAAGTAGCTGAAAGAACTGGTGATGGAACAGATTCTTGATTAATGCTTGTAACTTGTGACTCAGTAAACTGAGCTGGAGGCTTGGGTGTGACAGTGACAGGTTCTAGTCTTGATGCTAATACCTCTTGCACTGATGGAGCCTCAGTGGGCATTTGGGAGGGAGATGAAACCAAGTCTGGCATTTCGACTATAACTGGAGAAGGAATTTTCCCTGAAGATGGAATTGAAGTTATGGGAACAGATGACATAGTATTGACTGATTCATCTATTTCAACTTTAGGCGGATCCGACACTACGTCTGGTATTGCAACTATGACTGTAGAGCTTTCTCTTGAAGATACTTCACCTTTAGTGGAAACCAATGGGGAACCTTCTCGTGGGGTATTATTTAAGAAAGAAGTTGTAGGTGTGGAGAGAGGAGTCGAGTCTGATGAGTGAGGTGTTTGAGCCTGGTAGGAAGATGAAGACGTGGCATTAGATTCCATGCTGGAATCGGGTGTGGCCGGTGAAGTTGGTGGTGACTGTGGTGATACAGGGGAAGGTGTAGTAGTCAATTCTGGGGCTGATATTGGAGTTGGAATAGGTTTTGCTTCTGGGATTTCACAGACCACGGATATCGGTTCCATTTCACTTGTCTCGGACAAGGGGGGACTTATGGATTGATCATCTTTGGTTTCAGAATCATCACTTGGGGTGATGTCAGATGAAATCCCAATTCCGTATTCATCTGCTAAACTGTCATCCTCTTCCTCTCCTGATGAACATTGTGTAATTTTGAGGTCAGGTATGGGGAAGAGTGCCTTTCTAAGTGCAGGATCAAGAGGCACCATGGGTCGAATAAAACCTATTGAACCTGATGTCGTGCTTGGAACAGCTGTCACTTCAGTTCGCTTAGGAGGTTCAGTGGGGCGAGGTGGGGCTGGTCGTTTTTTCCTCTTCATTGGCACTTCATCAGAAGCTTCACCAGTTTCAGGAGTCACACTTTCAGCAGGGTGTGATGAAATGGCTTCTGTGGGCATGATTACAACACAGGTCTCAGGCTGTGGAGGGGAGCTAGATGAAACAGACTCCAGTGCTGTCTGGGCCTGTTCAAACTCTTGTTCTATCATCATCAATTCCCTCTTTTTTTCCATCATCTCTTCATAAACCTCTTCTGGAGACCTGAGTTTCTTCAAAGGTTCAGGGCCGATTTCTTGTTTCAGTTCGACGTCTTGAACAGTCACGATTATCTCAGGCTCCTCAACCAAGGATTCGTAAAGATAGTCCTCAATTGACATGCCGCCATACAGTGGCTCAACACCAGGAGGACTATCACCTGGGATAGCTTTGGCCTTCTGAAGAATGTCCTCATATGCTTCTTCTGCACTCTTTAATGATTTTGAGCTGTTTTCCTTCTCTTCAAATGGCTCAGTTGGAGTGTATGGTATCACTGTTGGTGAAGGTTTGCCTCCTCTCTGTATAGGCTGTCTTGCTTCTGGCTCAGATTCTATGCTGGCCCAGTACTCAGAGCCAGATGTTTTACCGGTTTCATCCCTTACTGTGACTTGTCTAAGATCCTCTGAAGAGGAAGCCCTTTGATTTGGAGAGATACGGCCATGCACAGTGAATTGGTTCCTTTCTTTGCGAGATTTCTCTTCCTCTGAAGAGTCTTCAATGGTGGGGAGTGGCTGGGTTGCATGTTTGTGTTTGCCCTTGCGATATTGTTTGTCCCCACTAAGCCTCTTGTGAGTCGGACTGCTATCACTGTCCTCCTCTAGGGATGATGCCGATGTAGGTGACGAACCTGGAGTGAAGCTGGATGCTTGCACACTAGATGAGCCCTTTGACAGAGATTCGGTGATGCTCTCTACTTCTTCATCAGTGCTTTGTCTATGTTTGATGATCGGAAGAGCTGTCTTTAAAGTCACGTTGGGAAGTGTTTCATGTTTAGTTGCCTCACTCATTGTTAGAGGGGATTTTGTCCATACTAACATGCCTTCATTATGTGTGCTGCTATTGTCCAAAAGTGATTTCTGTTTTGTGGAGGCATTATCAAGCCCAGCTTTCATGATAACTTCATCAGTGGACAATTTACTTTCTTTCTCATCCTCCGAGAGAGACATTTCCTCTTCGCCGCCCATACCCATGATCTGACTGCGGATGAAGTCTTCATCTTCTATAGATGAATCTCCACTTTCTGTCTTTATCTCATCACTGATAGACAAATCAGTCACCTTCAGTTTCCTCCTCTGAATCTCAGGAGAAGGTGAAGGTGTGTTGTCACTTCCGCTGCTCTCTTCCATTGCTGGTACACTAAGTCGCCTTTTGCCACCTCCAACAGTCTCCTTAACTGTCAGGCTTTTCTCTTCTGTGTCATTTTTAGTGGCACTGGACACCATCTGCTCTGCTTCTACTACGTCTGATAAGGGTACAATTTGAGATTGAGCATCTTCTTCAGCTTTACCCACTGCCTCAGGAACTGTCTTGGGTACAAATTGCTTATCCAGTTCATCAGAAGATTTTTCACATTTTAAAGGCTCTTTAGGTGTATCATCTCCCACCTAAAACACAAAAACAAAATATTTTTAAAACAAAACATTGTGACGATTCCAGATCTGTGCAGCAAAGACAAAGAAAAATGATCACAGAAATTGTGCATTTAAATATGAACAATTCTTACTTTCAGTGTCATATCCTTTGTTGAGTCTACCCGTGGCTTTGGGGATAAGGTGGCATTGGTCCTGCTTTCAGCTGACTTATCAACAACTTTAAGGTTTTCAGTTGGTTTTAACTGTGGAACTTCTGATGATTTTTGAGACCGCTCTTGAACTTTCTGTGCAGATTTGAGAGACTCACTGAGTTCAACTTGCTCTTCAGCATTTGATGTTTTTTCAGCTATTTTCTCTGAGGGCTGCCTTGTTTCTTCTGGAGAAACTTTGGCTGTTACTTCTGAGAGGTCTGGTTTTGATATTTGTTGAATTTCTTTCCTACTTGCCTCTGCTTCTTTTAATTCTTCTTTTCTGTTAACTATTACACTTTTAGAAACCTCTCTGCTTGTCAATGTAGAATCAGAGTCCATCACTGGTTGAACAGGTTCTGCTGCAATTTCAAGTAAAACCTTCCCTTCTCCTTTAGTGTGTGTGACCTCCACTGCTTTTGGTAAAGGTGAAGACTCATGTTCAATCTTTGTCGGTGATACCACTTCTGGGGTTTCCGCTTTTGTTGGTGGACCTGTGGTTACGCGAGTCAAGCTCAGCATATCTGTTGGTTTTTCAGCTGCAACCACTGGTTTGGGCTCTGCAAGGGCTGTCTGGGGCTCTGCAACTTTGGTTGCAGGTATGGCTTTGTTCTTTTGTGGTGCCAATACAGGTGAAGGCTGAAGTATTTTCCCTGAGTCTCCTAGTTGTCCCAACAAAGCCTTTTGGGTATGGCAGTTAAGACATAGCCACTCCGTCTGTAGTGAAACATAAACATGGCATATTGCACCGACATTATAACCCTCATATTGTAGATGAGAGAACAGCGTACAACCCTAACCTTTCAAGGAGAGTTATCTTTTTACAAAATTAAATGAGCTGCATTTGAAGCAGGAATAAACTTTCAATTCAACGCTATATTTTCCCGATATGCATGAGTGGAATATATTGATACTAAGCCACTGATTAGTGATCACCCGCTGGCAGCTGCTACTGCTGATGGGGGTGGCAAGTGTACTATTGATTTTCTGGCAGACTTTCCTTTGGCTCAAGTGAAGATGCTGGGCTGTGAGCATCCCAGACAGCGCACAACTCTTAATAACCCTTACCCGCCTTGTACACAAACAATGTTGACCTACTAATCTCTAATTGGCAGAGTACTTTGTTAAAAAGAAAAAAAAATACAAAATAGGAAATGCAAGCCTTGCTTTTTCTAATCTGATAAATGACACTGCAACAAAAGTAGACATGCAACGAGGTGAAACAAAATCACATTTTAAATAACTTGTGTAATACAGTTACCTTTTAGGGAAAGAAAAAATACGATTAGAACAATTAAAACTGACTCTTTAACAAACAATACATTTGCAGGTACATAAACTCAGCAAATCACACCTGACATTCAGTTAAAACTTTACATTGAAGCTATAAATGAAAGAGGTCATTAAAATGAATGTCCCCTAAGCAACTAAACAGCATTACAGAGGAAGAAAGATCATAAAAGCTAGGCAAACATTCAAAGCTCTGCAACATTTGTCTCCCAGCAGTGAGAAAACCTCAAAGGACTAATTAGAGTTTTAGCAGATGTCATGAAAAAATAACTGACAGCGGCAACTTTAATTTTGCTACTGAGCATATTGATTGGATGGAGGACCACAGTGGTCATAAGCAACAAAGTATGAGCATAGGCTGAAGACAACCTTCAACATTTCATTTGTATTGTACATGGATCAGTTTAGTGCATTTAGTGCAAAAAGTCAGTCATGAGACACATGACATTTTTGGCTTTTGGATGGAAGAAAGAATGCTCTGGGAATGTAGTGGTACATGCTGAACCTATTCATGCAAATGTTGCAGGTTTAATTTTCAGTTGGTGGCCCAATATCCAGCCCTGAGAAGTATCATTCCAAGAAAATAAGTAAAATACAAAAAAACTCCCCCCATATGAAACCGTACCCCCCCCCCCAAACACACACACACACACACACACACACACACACACACACACTGACTAATAAAGTGCTGTGAGTACCAAACGTAGAAATGTGCTTTAAATAAAAGCCCATTTACCATTCAACTTGAAGTGGTGGTTTGTGGGTATGATTAAGCAAAACGACAGTGTTGTAGACAAAACCTAGACAGGAGTCCCTCATGCAGACACACTTGTAAAGCATGCACATTTTCACCAGGACATTTCAGTATGTGGCATTTTCTCTAATAGCTCATACAATGAACACACATTCAGTACAGAACCATCTGTGTCTAAAGATAAACAAAAATCCTCAAATTGAGTCAAATCTTTCCATCGTCCTCACACACAAAAGCATGACACACGTGTGCCCTACTTAACAGGACTACAGTCACTTTGCAGGCTATTTTGATGGCATGGGCTGAAGTACAACGAGCAATCAAAAGGATCAAATGGAGAGACAAGCTCCCGGCACATATTCTTTCAAGCTTTTCAACTCTCTGTCCTACTACTAAAGCCACATTCTTTCTTTCTATCAAATAAATAGGGTTACTCTTCCTGTTTACGCATGCTCAAGTAGCTCTACAGAACATCTTTTTATATCTGGTGACTGAAGTAAGACAACTACATAGATAAGGATATCTAAAGTATTGGGGTTGTGCGCTAAAGTATTTTGGGGTTATGTCTCTTTGAAGATTTATGAATGTTTAAAAAAAATGTTTCTGCAATGTGGGATAAAACCAAGGTGAAAATCAAAAACACGAAGAGAGAAAACACAATCTTTAAAACAAAAAACTTAACCTTGATGGACCTTGCTTTAAAAATATTGTAAAGTGACTTTTCGAGATTTCTTTCCTATGTATTTTAATTGATGAGATACTCCTTGGTTTTATGATTCTCAGAAAAAAAGCATTACAGCTCTACTGGTAAGATTGAATTTGAAAAGCACTCCAAGTGGCAAAACTGCAGTAACCAGCATGTGTGATCACAAAATAGGTATAAACTGTGTGTGTCGGCCTACTGCCCGCCCACCTACAATACAAAGGAAATTGGAGAATTACGTGGTACCACTGATCCTAGCGATAGAGCAGATGGCTTGAGAGGAAGCTCTAACGTAATGTCCTATCTGACGTAATCTGCCTCATCTCTGCTTTATTGGCATATCGCACGACTTTGCCATTTCAAACCTGTCATGTGCTTTGGCAACCGCGCCCCCGCTTGAATCTCTACTCTGACATCAGATCCCATCTCACTAATGCTGTTGCACAACAGTTTTAGTGTGATTTTTTTGTACTTCCTGGGGTCTGATGAACATATTATCTACGTGACTATGTAATAATGGCAGCACTTGAATGGCTTGCATCCTATGTACAACAGCAAAAATATATTGGTGTGAGTCAGACAAACTGACAGATATAAAGGAAAAATATGCATTTTTGTTCAGCTCCCAGCAAACCTATGAGCATGTCAGTGACTTTCTTTCATC
This sequence comes from Hippichthys cyanospilos, assembly GCF_059441005.1. Classification (NCBI taxonomy): domain Eukaryota; kingdom Metazoa; phylum Chordata; class Actinopteri; order Syngnathiformes; family Syngnathidae; genus Hippichthys; species Hippichthys cyanospilos. The sequence goes on from NC_142374.1 coordinate 14,483,592, forward strand.
AAAATGTCACAAGGAATAAAAAGTAAGGGTGTGCCATGAGGGTGTCATGGTTAGATAGAGTGACAGGGGATTGTAAGTGAGCCAATTTGGAGAAACACCTCAGGGACGGAATGTGACTTAAATCAAGCTACATTTATGCAAAATCATGCAGATAATGAAGGTGGTACAAAAAACAAAACATTATGATTAAATTCTTGGAGACAAATAGTTGCATCTTTGGAATACTTACCTACTCATAGAGTGTGAAATTACACAACCAAGTAAATTGTGTCTATTTTTGAAAATGTATGTGAGTGACCCCTTCTGCAATTGTGAGCTAATTTACATACTTAAGTAAGAGCCCCTCAAAGAGTTTCTCCAACCATGACCTGGAAACTAGGTTGGACCAAGATCCAGAGCTCTTTTCAAGCACACAACCACTAGACTATTATGTTGTTTGGTTGTAGTTTTTTTTTTTAAAGTCTTGTCACAGACTGTTGAATTACAAAAAGAAATGACAATACATACGGAACGTCGCCATTGATTAAGAAGGAGAGTACCAAAGATTGCACTTACCACTCCTGTATGCGGCATGGGGTTAAATCCACAGAGGTTACACACAAGGCTCTTGCATTCGGTACAGGTGTTATAATTGGGGGGTTCCTTTGTGGAAACATTGAGTTCAACCTTACAGAGTGGACAGGTGGATATTTCTGCTTTGGGACCTCTTGCCACTTCTGCAGGTTCTGCAGGCTTCTTCTCCACTTTAGGTTGAGCCATTGGAGCAGCTTTCGCTTGTTGAGGTACTTGCGGCTTTGGAGCTGCCTTTGCAGGGGACATCTTGGGAGAAACCGGGGGAGTCGTTTTGGGCTCATCTTGAACAGCGGATGTTATCAGAGTGGATGCAGAGCTAAAAATAGAGGAGCCAAATCCAAACATTTTACCAGTGACACTCTCAACAGGCTTTGCAGCAGGAGAAGGCTGTGTTTTGGAGGCGCTAAACCCAAAGAAACCTCCAGACTCCTTCTTTGCAGACGCAGCTGGTGATGGTGTGGATTTGACAGGAAGAGTTGGGGACTTTGAAGGCTGTTGAGGTGGTTTTCCATCTGGCGGTTTTACAGCATTGGCCTTTTTCTCTGCTTTTGGAGACTGAGATGCGTCCACAGACTCCCTTTTTGCAGACACAGCTGATGGAGCTTTTGGAGTTTCAGATTCTCCTGTCTGTTGCGTTTTTCCTGTCTGCAATGTCTGCCTATCCACATTCTGGATTTTTCCTTGGTCACTGCCTGGAGGATCTTTTGACTTTGGCATTGAACCTTGTTGCAACAAATCTGTCTTTTTTGGGGTTACTGTCTTGGGAACCTTATTGTCCACTTGATTGTCCTCTTTTTCATCTAACTTCAACTTCTCTGGCTGGACTACTGTATCCTTTGGTTTAGACGCTGGGGGAGTGATCATGGCTGGTGAAGGTGGGGGTTTCACTGCAGACGATCCAGAGGGCTCTGAGGCTCCAAGTGCTCTCGTCATCTGACAATTCAGACACAGCCATTCTTTTTCCTTTGAAAAAAGAACGACATACAATTGTGATAAAATTAGCTAGAAAATATGTTTCAATTCAAACAGTTTTTTTCAGCATGCAATCTATCCAAGCTAACTGAGGCAAGCGGTAGACTATGCCCGGGATGGCTTGTCAGTAAGTCACAGAGAACCATTCCCACTAAAATGCACACCGATACCAGTGCACTATCGGTGACCATTGCTGTTAACATACTAATTTTTGTGTTGCTTCTGTAAACCAAGCTTACCTCTGATACGTTGGGCATTGGATTAAATCCACACTGATTGCAGACAATCACTTTGCATTCCGTACATGTGTTGAAGTTGGGAGCACGTTTGTCATCCATGATAAGTTGTACTTTACAGAGTGGGCAGGTGGCTTCAGATCGTTTTGGAGTCTCCTGAGTGGCTGCAGGTTCCTTAGGGGATACGACTGTAGCTTTAGCAACTTTATCTTGTTTAACTGATGGAGTAGTTTTCACCTGTGGTTTGTCCAGTTTTTCTTCTTCTGTTTTCTGGGGAGTTGGCGCTTTGACGTCTTTTGCAGGTAGTGTTTTTGGAGAGACAGGTGGTGTCGTCTTAGGAGAGGCTTGCATGGACATCTTGCGTGGTGCTGGTGGTGTTGTTTTAGTTTCTTCTTGAACAGCTGAGTTGATCAAACTGGACGCTGAACTCAAGAAGGATGACCCAAAGCCAAACATCTTGCCAGTCACAGATTCTGTAGGTTTTGCTGCAGCAGGTTGTATTTTAGGTCCACCAAAACCGAAGAAGCCTCCAGATTCCTGTTTTGGAGGTTGAGTTGCTTGTGGTACAGATTTGGCTGGAGATTTCACAGCTTTTGCAGGTTGTTGGGGTGCTACTTTGGCTGTTTCTGGTGCTGCTGGGGAAGTAACCTTTACTGTAGAGGCTAAGGTTTTTGGAGAGTCCTTTTGAGCTGATCCAGGTTGTACTTCAGGGGGCTTTTCCATTGAAACACATGCAACATCAGTCTTTTTGATTGCAGTAGAATCACTTTTTTCAGGTAATGAAGCAGCTGCAGTCATTGAGTCTGAGACAGTGTCCGTGCTTTCTTCTTTCTTCTGGAATGTTATTGGTGTTGACTTGTCAGTGAGTTTAGCTGGAGATTCACTTTCTTTTGTTCTGACAACACTGACCAGCGTATTGTTGGAAGTAATTGCTTTGGGCGTGGGTGTGTCCTCCTGAGAAGTTGTTATTGCTGCATCTTTGTCCATTGTGGCAGGTGGCTTTTCTTTGCTCGGTGATGATTGGGATTTTATAAGTGGAAGCCCAAGAGGCTCAGAGGCTCCAAGCGCCCTCTGCATCTGACAGCTGAGACACAGCCATTCTCTTCCCTGGTAACGCAAAACAGAAAATATAATATTTTACATTTATATTAACAAAAAACTTTGATCTATTTGATGCAGAAGTTACAACTTACCTCTATTTTATTTGGCATTGGACTAAATCCACATTTGTTGCAGACTATGGATCGACATTCAGTGCATGTGTTGTAATTGGGTAAATCCTTGGTGTCCATATTAAGCTCAACCTTACAAAGAGGACAGTTAGATTGTACCACTTTGGGGGTATCTTTGGAGGGTTCTGCTTTTGAAGGTTCTTGTGGACCTTGGTCGGATGTCTTTGTTCCTGATGATGGGGGCTTGACTTGTGGTTGCTCTGATATTTTTTCCTCAGCTGACTTAACCTCCTTCATTGATGTTTTCAATGGGGAGACAGCAGGACTTGACTTGACTGGTGGAATCTGAGCTGCCGACACTTTATCTGACCCTTGTGCAGGGGCGGACATTTTACGAGAACTCGGCGGTGTTGTGCGGGGCTCCTCGCGAACGGCAGAATTTATTATAGACGATGCTGAACTGAAAAGCGTTGAACCAAATCCCATCATCTTCCCAGTCATTGCTTCAGCTGTTTTTGAGACACCCTCCTGAGATTTTTTAGCATTAATGTCTTTATCTTGAGTTGGTTGCACTGCAGGAGCCGGTTTTATTACGTTTTCAATGAGGTTGGGATCTTTGTTTGGGAGTTCAGGGAACTGTTTACTATCAGCAATTGTGACTTCCCCATCCATCAGTTTTACACCTGTTTCTTGCCTTTCATCTGATGCCTCAGTTGTTGTAAGGGATTCAGGTATAGCATGATCATCTTTCTTCTTCAATGAAGACTCAATATCTGTCTTGACAGAAGGAGCTTGATCAGGAAGGGGTTTATCAGAAAGTGTACCTGCAGTTGGCTTCTCTTCAGCTGAGGATGCCAATGGAATTTGGTCCTCTTTTGTTGGTGACAAAACGGTAATCTTTTTTGCTGGGACTGAGACAGCGGCTATGCTCTCTTCTTTCTTTTGTAACGTTATTAGTGTTGATTTTTTGTTCTGGTTTTTGTCTGATGTATCTGCTTTCTGAGTTAAAATTGTATTGTTAATTTGATTGGCAATTGTAGAAGCCGGTGACTCTTTTTTGGGTGATGGCTGGGGTTTTATCATCGGCGGCTCCACTGTTTCTGCTGAAAGTGCTCTTTGCATCTGGCATGTAAGACACAGCCACTCCTTTTTCTTCAACACAAAGAATAAGTCAAAGTTACAATTGGGAAAAAAAAAAAAAACTTTACTTACAGTCTGCATTTGACGACAATACTTACATATAATGTTTACTCACCTCTGATACGTTTGGCATAGGGTTAAATCCACATTGCTTACAGACGGTAATCTTGCAGTTGGTGCAGGTGTCAAAGTTTGTTTGATCTGGGGACGCAATGGTGAGGTCAACCTTACAAAGTGGACATGTCTTTTGAGCATCTTTTTGACATTCATCCATTTTAGTGTGGTCGGATAAAGTTGTTTTAGTCGGCTGACTTTGCTCCGGCTTTGTCTTTAGTTCCTTCTTTGGGGCAGAAGAGGGTTCACTCTGTTTCATGGGGGACATCTTTGGTGAAACCGGTGGAGTTGAGTTTATTAAAGTGGAGGCACTGCTAAAAATAGAAGATCCAAAGCCAAACATTTTTCCAGTCACTGACTCTGCAGGCTTGGAAGTGTCTGGTTGACTTTTACTGCCACCAAAACCAAAAAATCCTCCTGACTCTGAGGCATTGCTTGATTTACGTTCCTCTTTCCTTGTCGGGCTTGGTGATCCTTTGACACCTGATATTTTTTGAGGGTCCTGTGGGGTCTTTTTAACAGGAGCTGGAATGTTGTCTTTCAGACCATCTAGCTTGTTAGCAGCCAAAGAACCTGCAGGAGGCTTTGCTGTCACAGCTTTTGGTTGTCTTTGAGGTGAGATTGGTGTTGATGCCATTTTTCTTTCGGGTTCAGCTGTGCCTTTGACATCTTTTGCATGTATAGACCTGTTATTCACAGCTCCTGGGGGTTGGCTCGCCCCTAGAGCACGCTGCATTTGGCAGGTGAGACACAGCCACTCCTGAACCTAAAAAATAGGGTCAATCCAAGTACATAAGTCAGTTCGATTCCAATGTATGTAACACTTACAAATGAAGAGACATGCAGTGTTGAGAAAGGAATGATTCCCAAACACCCTACAAATAATCATTCATTTGTCATTTAAACACACACACGCACATATATATTTAGTTTTACCTTTGATTCATTTGGCATGGGGTTAAACCCGCACTGATTACATACAGTGTTTTTGCATTCAGTGCAGGTATTGGAGTTGTCTTGGTGAAGTTGAACTTTACAAAGTGGACATGTAGAATTCGGTTTGACTGCTGCCTTGATCGCTTCTACAGCCCCTGGAGGTTTTGTTTTGTCATCATCCCCTAAAGTCCGAGCCGATGGAGATGCTGTCCCCAGCTGTGTTGTCTTCTTCTGGGGCTCCAGAGTCTGAATATTATCAGATTTAAGGTCTTTTGCAGGGGACTTTTTGGGTGAAGCTGGCGGTGTGGTCTTGGGCTGATCCTGAACAGCTGAAGATATTAATGTAGATGCAGAGCTAAAGATCGAGGAGCCGAAACCAAACATCTTTCCTGACACTGAATCGGTTGATTTCTCTACATCGGTCTTGGATTTTGTAGCACCCGAGCCAAAAAATCCCCCCACCTCTTGCGGCTTTGGTGCAGTGGCATTGCTCTGCTTGCGCCCAGGTTGGCTTATCTGATCTTGTTGTTTCTCAGGAACGGGCTTCTCGTTTTTCCGTTGTGTTTTAGCATCAGATGCTGGGCTAACCAACTTATCTGAAACAGGCGCTTCAAGTTTGCTTAACTTAACTGATGCTGAAGGTGATTTTTTCTGTAGGGTGTCTTCAGCAATCGGTTCTGCCTTTGTTACACATGTCATTGATTTGGATGAGTCTGTTGACTTGATCACAGCTGGATTTTGTTCTTGCTTTTGAGAAGCTGGTTGCTTAGATGTTTCAACTGCTCTTTTCATCTGACAGGTAAGACAGAGCCATTCTTTTTTCTGAAACAAAACAAAAATGGATCAAACACATCACAATATATACACAGTACATCATTTTCTGAGTATAGAGTTACCGTTCCAATGGGCAATGGGTTAAATCCACATTTGTCACAGACAGTGGTTTTACACTCAGAGCAGTTACTGTAATTTGGAGGTTCCTTAGAGCCAATGTTTAAATTGACATTACATAGTGGACAGTTTTCCGTGCGTGTTTTCTGATGGGTGTGGGAATCAATATATGCAGATGTTGGCTGTGATGAAACTTTATCTTGCGTGTTCTGATTTGATTCTTCGTTTTTCTTAACCTCCCTAGTAAGACTTCCAGATCCTTTTTGTGGTGTTTTGCTTGGAGAAGCTGTTGGTGTACTTTTGGGAGAAGCCTTGGGCGCAGCTGCCACCTGTGGAGAGACCTGCACTGGAGCAGACATCTTGCGAGAGCTTGGCGGTGTGGTGCGTGACTCTTCCTGAACGGCTGATGATATCAAAGTGGATGCTGAGCTGAAAATGGAAGAGCCAAAACCAAACATCTTCCCAGTAATTGAGTCGGTAGTTTTGGAAGCATCAGAAGTAGGTTTAGGGCCACTAAGGCCAGCCTGGTTGGATGACCCTTTTAAGGTATCAGAAGTTTCCTTGCTCTGATTTGGTCCAGAATGAGCAGCCTGGTCTGATGTCTTCTGAGATCCAGACTTTGTCTGAGGATCCTGGTAAGAAAGTGAGGTGCCCTGTTGGATCTGAGATGGTTCTTCAGCATTTTCAGATGGGACTTTCTCTTTTGTGTTAGGTGCAGGGACCTCCTTCTTATCGAGTGCTGCAGTCTGCATTTTTGGAAGCACATCAGATTTCAATATATCCTTTTTGGTTGCTTCAACTTCATTTGAAATTCTTGTCTTCGGGGACATGGACAATTGAGATGGTTTATTTATTGCATTAGGGGGGTTTACTGGAGGTTCACTTGCATTCATAGCTCTTTGCATCTGACAGTTCAAACACAGCCATTCCTTTTCCTAAAAAAGAAAACACCAAGAATAAGTGACAAATATTTAAATTAATTGCTTATTGTTATCGAACATTGATAGCCATCAGTCATCTGTTCATTCATTTCCTTTATTCCTTGTATGAATTGTGATCACAGGTAACTGGAGCCTATCCTAGCTGGCTTTGGGGAGGCCTAGGACTCATTGCAAATTATATACATGGTTCATGTGGACAGACAGCTAGCTATTCACTCTTACATTCACATGAACAATTTGCAGAGATGAGCAACTTAAATATGGGAGGGGGATCAAAATTTTTCATAAGCACGACTTTCACAGGAAAATTTATTAACCAGATGATCAGTTACTGCTCATGTCAAATCAAATGCATTCTACAAAACCATTTGTTCTTTTTTGTAAAAGCAAAATAGTATTACAAAAATTGTCTGCAGCAAACAGGATTTGCTATGGCACACCCCCTTAAAAAAAACAAAATCCACCCAATTATAATGTATATAAATTACCTTTGACAGATTTGGCACTGGACTAAATCCGCACTGGTTACAAACAGTGTTTTTGCATTCCGTGCATTTGCTGTAGTTGGCAGGATCCTTTGAGCCAACATTAAGTTCTGCTTTACATAGAGGGCAAGTAGACTGGGCTTCTTTGGATGATGTCTGGGACACCTCCTTTGAATGATCTGATGGAGGATTAGATGGTAACAATATAGATAACTTGGATTCTTGTTTCTTATCTGGTTGTTTCTCCAGAGCAAGAGGTGATTTTGTCACCCTTGCAGCAGGCGTCTTTGGAGACAGTGGGGGAGTGGTTTTGGCTTCATCCTGGCCTGCTGAGTTGATTAAAGTGGATGCCGAGCTGAAGATAGAGGAGCCAAAGCTAAACATTTTCCCTCCTATTGAGTCAGCGGGCTTGGCCGCATGAGATTGTAGTTTAGAATTGTGAGATTCCTCTTGTGCCTTTGATGCAGCATTTGCCTGCTTTAGCCCAGATGTAGTTGTTACTTCCGCAGGCTTTTGAGGTCCTTTCTTTTGGTCTTCTGACAAAACTTTCTGAGCCGAAGCTGTAGTGAGATTTTTTTTGTCTCCCCCGTCAATCTTTTCAGATTCCTTTATAGGTGTCTCTTTCACTTTGAACTCAGTGGGACTTAGAGCATCTTTGATTTGAGATTGAGCCTGTGGCTCCTTCTTCGGGACATTTGTGGTTGCAGGAACTTTGTTTGGCGAGGCCTGTGGTTTCATCTGTGGCATTCCTGGAGGTTCTGATGCGCCGAGGGCACGCTGCATCTGACAGTTGAGGCATAACCACTCTTTCACCTATGCAAAAGCACATTGTTTGTTAATAATAAATAACAAGAAAACCAATAAATGAAATAAAGTCTTACCTCCTTCACATTTGGCACAGGGTTAAATCCACACTGGTTGCAGACTGTGTTTTTACACTCTGTACAGGTGCTGTAGTTGGGAGGCTCTTTAGAGCCAATATTAAGTTGTGATTTACAGACAGGACAGGATGACTGGATTGTTTTGGAGCTAACTAGGGGAACGGATCCTATCTTTGATGGCTCTGAATGAAGTTTGTCTCTTTTTGGTTGCTGGCTTTGTTCCGTTTTCTTTTCTGGCTGTGGTTTCTTAACAGATGGGGTCTCTTTAGAAGCAGGTATCTTGGGAGAAGTCGGTGGTTGCGTCGGTTTTGATTCGTCCTGCACAGCAGAGGTTATCAAAGTTGATGCAGAGCTGAATATGGAGGAACCAAATCCAAACATCTTGCCTGTCACTGACTCGGCAGGCTTAGTAGCATCAGGCTGCTTTTTAGGACTGCCGAAACCAAAGAAACCACCTGACTCTTGCTGTGGAGCTTCAGGGCCATTGCCCTGTTTTTGCAACTGCTCTGTTTTCTTCGGCACATCTTCCTTTACATTGTCCTGCTGCGCCTTCTGAGCAGGGGCTGAGCTGACCTGTTTCTGACCATCTTGTGCTTTAACTGCTTCAGTTTTTGATGACTGTGCTCCTTGAGAGACTGGGGCAGCAGTCGTCTGTGGTACATGCTGTCCGGGTGTCCTTTTTGACGGGGAAGTGGACAACAGGGTCTCTGTAGGAGGTTCGATTCCTCTTGTCGCACGTTTCACTTGGCAGTTCAAACAAAGCCATTCCTTGCCCTTCAACAGAAAAAGTGAGAAAGGTTAAGTTTTCCAGTAAGTCACATGTCCAGCAAGTATTTCAGTTAGTTTGTTCTCATGTCTTGAACTGATGAGCTGAAGTGTCTACCAGCCAAATTTGGGCAAGAGCTGAGGTAGAGTTTCAGATTAACCTATAGTATGCAGAAAATTAACGCAAAGAAAAGGGTGCATAGGCAAACAATGCAGGAAGACCTCATAGCCCAAACCTCTTGAATCTCATCTCTAGTTTTAGTCAACAAGAATCATTGTTTCCAGTACTTCTTCCATCTTATCAAAAGCTGTTATTGTTTGTAACTTTCTTTTAATGCTAGTGAGGTGGAATGTTCTCCGTTAACCAATCTACAAGCAGCAGAGTACTGAAGTGTACTAAGCATACCATTGGGGCACATACAACAACAAAGGGCGACAGAAAGTTGGGAGTTTTTACATAATGGAAACACATCAGGCTGAACTGAAACAACCATTAGAGAAAAACAACATTCAATTCTGAACAACACAGGTCCAGAAACACAATGGGGAGGGAGTCTCATTTGCAATGCAACAAACACATTTAATCTGATTTTGTGAAATGTTATTTAGATAAGAACGAGAGACAATTACTCGATATGTAATCTATTTTTTGTACAAAGCAGTTTTATAGCTCAAACCGACTGCGCCTCATTGTTACAGGGTGAAGCATCAGCCGAGGGGTGTCGTTGGCAAGCTTGTCCTTACGAACTGCACATTGTGCATTGAATTACAGAGTCGAGTGTCAGGTCCTTTGTGCTTCAGACTGCCAGTAAGATGCCTTATCCATTTACTTCACTATGTGCTCGCTTGCCTCCCTAGTACAAGCCTGCGAGGTGTGGATGTGTATTTTTAGAAAGAGCAAACATCAGATGTCTGCTGTTAAGCAGTGTTTAAAAGATGGAGCACAAGTGGAATTGGAATTAAACCTGAATCATCGATGACGCTTCGGAATAATAATGATGTTGCATTTGGTGAGCAATCCCCCTTAAGCAATGTAGAATCAAAGAGACACACTATTGTTAAATTCACAGCAAACAGTCTAGCCAGACTTAAGCAGCAACTGTTATCATTGCCAGATTGAGCCCACACACTCAGAAAAATAAAGCAGTTTGCAACCCTCAGTGAAACGAAATAATGAAATGAAATAAGAAAGGGTCAGGTCTAGGCATGGTACATATATACATGTATATATATATATATATATATATATATATATATATATATATATATATATATATATATATATATATATATATATATATATATATATATATATATATATATATACTACCGTTATTGCACTTAATTATTTGCATGGTCATTTAATCTTCGTTAAAAGGTAATTACTAAAACAGAAATACAACAAAGAATCAAAGAAAACACTAACTGTGGAGTTCAATCTTGATCCAATTTTATCTCTGAAGTCCAATAAGATACCATCCAATACAGATCAGATCTGGGCTTCTTATCTCAATAAACCATTCCAACCCATGAGCCAGTGAAACATAAAAAAAGTGATTCTAAACAAAACAGGCTATCATTATATACTCAAACGTATATACTGCTTGGAGAGTGTTGGGAACAGTTGTCAGGGATAAGTAATTCTCCGACCAAACAACTTGAGTTCCTGGCACTCTCCATCCAAAATATGTCTGTAACCTTGACAAAAATACCACATGTTTAACAAAGTCATTCCTGAACTAAGATGTAATGTACTAACATAACATAATATGTAATAACAAAATCCATTAATTAAATGTACTGCAATTTGACTGATGCACATCCAAATCAACTATATATATATATATATATATATATATATATATATATATATATATATATATATATATATATATATATATATATATATACGTATACTGTATATATATATATATATATATATATATATATATATATATATATATATATATATATATATAATATTATATTATTATATTATATGTATTATTATTTATAGTCTTACCTCCTTAACATTTGGCATGGGGTTAAATCCACATTGGTTGCAAACAGTACAACCGCATTCAGTGCAGCTGCTGTAGTTGGGAGGGTCCTTGGAGCCCACATTGAGCACCATTTTACAAAGAGGACAAGAGGATTGGCCTTTTTTAGGAAGTTGGGTGGGTGATTGCAAAGAGTTTGATTGCAAACGTCCTCCAGGAGGAATTCTGGTCTGCTCTGGCTGTAATTTCTTTTCCTGGACTGTGGTAGGTTTGGCCTGCACTTTGGGAGAAACCATTGGTGTGGTTTTAGGTTCATCCTGAACGGCTGAAGTTATCAGTGTCGATGCAGAGCTGAAAATGGAAGAACCAAATCCAAACATTTTCCCTGTCACCGTCTCTTCAGGCTTTGCTGTTTTTGAAGCACCAAAGCCAAACGAGGCTCCAGAATCCTGTTGGTTGGCAGATGTCGGACCGCTTTTCTCTGGGTGCTGTTTCTGAGAGTCTGTTCCGACGTGCTTAGGACTTGCTTGGCCTTTTGCAGTATTACTTCTGGCTGCTGATGTCATTTGTGTCCTGTTGCTAGAACCTGATGCTGCAGGAGATGGCATTTTGGAAGGGGATGGCGATGGCTTTTTCATCGACGGTCCTTCAGCTCGCTTTATCTGGCAGGTGAGACAAAGCCACTCTGACGCCTGGAGACGGATATTAGTAAGAAATGAAAACATTACATACATCTCAGAACATTCCAAAGTGTAAAAAAAAAAAAAAAACTAAGTCCACTTTGACTTTGATATATATATATATATATATATATATATATATATATATATATATATATATATATATATATATATATATATATATATATATATATATAATTTCTTTTGTCGCGAAAACTGTTGCATCGTGTCGACATCAAAGATGACAAATATAAAATAATAAGCAGAAGAAAGTACAGATACAGAAAGAAATCATCGTATTTTTATTTTTTTTTAAATTTGTACATTATGTGATGGAGTTGCTAATATTAGCCTGGTTTGTTAGGGCCATCATCTGTTGGCCATTTATTTCTAAGCATAATTGTGTAAAATGAGTTTGAAAAAATATTAAGATGATTTCCTTGTATGACAATTAAAAATCTTTAAAAATGACTTACATTTGACTTTTGTGTTAAATCAGGGTTATGGAACTCCAGTTTCTCGAGAGGTGTATTCTGCATGTTTACTTCTTGTAACGGACCTGATTCAAATGTGGAGGCCTGATAACAATCATGGTAACTTGAATGTGTGATGGGAGAGGGACACATTCTAAACAGGCATGATACGGCTCTCGAAGAACCAGCGTTCCCTACACCTGTACCACAGTGTCGTGGGAAATAGTCCACTTTGACTTAATTGGAAATAGTCCACAATGACTTGATTGGTCAAAAAATCTTTAAAAAAATCTTAAGGTTTTGAAACACTGGTCAGTGTTACAATTTTTAATTTTCTGCAAAGGTGCAGTACGTATTTGTTTGAATAAAAAACTCAAAGAAATACTCACATCAGCGTCAGGAGGGCTGAAGCCACAGAGGTTGCACACTTGGGTTTTGCACTGTGTACATGTTTTATGGTTTGGTGCTTCCTTGGTGTGCATATTGAGTTTGGTCGTGTTGCAAACGGGGCAAATTGAAGATCCTCTATTGACGTCTGGCGTGTTGGGTCCTTTTGGTCCTCGTTGCTGGGCTGCCTGCAGTGTCCCTGCCTTGGACGAGGCCTGTTGTGGAGTGGCTTTGGGTGTACTCTGTTGCGAGGATGGTTTAGGAGACCCCTGTTGTTGTGTGGACAATTTAGGGGATCCCTGCAGTGGCGAGGGCACCTGTTGTTGGGTGGAAAGTTTAGAGGACCCCTGCTGTTGTGGGAATGGTTTAGAGGACTCGTGTTGTTGGGTGGATGATTTAGAGGACACCTGCGGGGAAGGTTTATGTGGCTCTGGTTGTTTCTGGTATGGTTTAGGGGATCCCTGCTGTTGCGGGGAGGGTTTAGGTGACCCTGGTTGTTTCTGGGATGGATTAGGAGATCCCTTTTGTTGCTGTCCAATCTTGGCTGTTCCTTGCTGGGACTGCACTTTGGTCCCAACTCGAGCTACATCTCCGTGATCCTCAGGTGGACCTCCAGGTTTTGATGCAACTTGATGCTGCAAGCCTTTTGCATGTCCTTCAGGCTGTTTCTGAGATCCCGCTTGTCCGTTGCCATGCAGCTGAGCCGGTGGTTTTGCAGAGGGCTGCCCCCTCTGCACAGGAGCACCCTGATTAGGTTTTGGAGGTTCTTTCTGTTGTGGCTGGCCTTTCCCTGGGTCCACACCTGGCTGCCGTTCTGCACTCTTCTGGCTTTTATCACTGTCAACTTCATCGCCAAAAAGACCGAACTTGTTGACAGCCGACGACACGGCACTAAGAGGGTTGGTCCCACTGAGGAATTTGGAGGAAAACATATCGGGATCTTCCTCGTCCTCCTCGTCTTCTTCCGTGTAGGAGCTGGAGTCTACAGAAGCGTCTGAATCAGAGCAGGAGCCACTCTCTGTTTCCTCTCCTGGCGCTCCGGCCGAGGCCTGGGCGGGAGCTGGAGTGGGTGCTGAGGAGAGAGCATCGACGGCCCCACTGCTGCTGCTGCTGCTGCTGCTGCTGCTCCCTGGACTCTCCTCTGGCTCTGCATCTACATGAGACTTTCTGGAGAAGGAGGAGGGGGAAACGGAGGAGCGGGGGAGGTCAGGGTTGACAGAGAACAAGATAAGATGGAGGCATAATGGAAGGGAAGCAAATTAACAACACTTTATTCTCTGTCTAGGTGCTTTTGGCTGAATGTTGAACAACTGAAAACATTAATCCAATGAAAATATAGTGAATTACTTATAATTCTTTAGAGCAGGGGTGTCAATCTTAAGGCACGCGGGCAAGATTTGGCCCTTTGTGTCATCGTCAAAAATTGTGGCCAGCTTCCGGGCTCAGCTTCCCATTATTGATGCAAGTTAGTTTTAAGTAACCCTATTTGATAATAACTAAATCAAGCTCAATGTGCCTGTTAGTTTTAATTGGAGAGTATGAAGAAGGCAAAACATTTCCACTGAAATATGTCAGGAAAATATCAATAAATTCTGTATGAGTAAAAAAGCAACACTTGGTCACTTTTTTTTTTTTTTTTTTTTACAGTGGCAAAAGTTTGATGATGGTAATGCAATTCTAACGGTGATCTGCAATACATTTGAATTGAACTATTATTTCAATTCTGCCAGAGGTGGGAGTTCAAGCTTCTAACAGGGTCTGGAGGTGGACACCAGTGCTAAGATCAGACTGAAGAAGAAATCCGATTGGGCCTTTTTAGCCTGTGGTACTCTGGTGGCAACTGACAGGAGCTGAATTGGTTGGGAGAGGGAAGTCTGAGGCTGTGGCTGCTGCCCCTGCGACTTTACTCCGGATAAAGCAATGGATGGATGGATGGATGGATGGATGGATGGATGGATGGATGGATGGATGGATAAATTATGATTTATGTATAGATTTTTTTCAAAGATTGAACGCCACTGTTAACTTTCAAACTATACATATTATTACAGTGACTCAAAACAATTTTACATTCTTTTTTTAAACATTAAAACCTTTTCTTTCTTTTTTCATGTAGGCCTATTACACTACTAGGTAAATACCAAAAATCCCAGCGCTATTGATTCTGACATTAAAGTCTTAGTAATGAGTACAGACAAGTATAGTTGCCACAAGACAAATAGAAGATTTAATCAGAGGTATTCAAATTATGGCCTGCGGTCTATTTAGGGTTAGGGTTAAAATACATTATGACATAACCCGCAATTCTATTCAAAGAAGTATATATAAGTGAGAGAGAGAGATGTAGACAGTGTTAGAAAAGTGAAAAAATATGTCCTCAGGATCTTTAACAAAAAGCCCTGGCGAAGCAAATTTTTCCTCCTTTATAAAATATCCCTACTTGACTAATTTGTACTGTTTAATATATTAAAGTTAACAAAAATAAAATGTGGTCTTTCTAATCTTTTGTATGCACCCCTCATGGGAAATATGTTTGGACAGCCTGATGTACACCAATTAACAATAAAATACTTCTGCTACTTCTTACAATCTGCAGATTTATGAGAAATAGGCAAAGTCATTATCATTGGTCTCAAATCTTTAGAACCAGTATTCTACTTAATTCCTGATCATTATCACAGGCAGTATCCAGTGAGAAAAATCACAATTATTTGTCACTGAGCCCAACAAATAATTTTTGATGAATGATGAACACCATGACCACAATCTGACTTGTGTCATTTAACCAGTCACCGCAACAAACACAGCGTGCGCACTAAAACCTCTTGCACTACGATGTCACCCAATCATCCTCGAGCAGATCGCCCTCCTTGACACACGCCGATTATTACTCAGTGTCCACTCATGCTGTTACATAACACGTGATTAATTCCGTACACACACACACCACTCCAGTAATGTCTGATTTAAGCATTTGCATATCACTGTGAGCCTTTGGCGATCCAGCATGGCACTGTTGCTTGTGCGCGGAGCGGGTCAGAATCACTCCGGTGAGCACCGCATGCCCATTACGAGCCTGACAGATCTAATGGAACGCAGGACAAATGTATACGTATAGGCACTACCAGCATGCATTGGAAATAACCCATTGAAGGAGCACATATTTCTCAGTGGAACATCTAGCACAATCTCGGGCTATGTATTCATAACCAGAACATCAAATTGCATTGCAGCATTGGTTCAGTCCACCCCCAACACATGACAGGTTGCAGCCAATCCACAACGTCATAAAAATCACATCACAGAAGAACCCCACGACAAGATGTTCAACGCTTGTGGATGATAGTGAAGCGTGACGGATGGAAAACGGAGTCATCATCCACATTTCTGTGCGCATGCCCTTGACCGGAAGCTGCACTTCACACTCATTATCGTTTGAGAATGCATGAAAGCAGCCGTAATCAAACGAGTGGAGGAGGAGGGAAGCCCTGTCATGCTGTGTGGTGTTTTAAAAGGGAAGGGGAAAAAATAAGACACGCGCATCTGCTTTCACCCCGAAGCATCCTTCACCCCCACGGCCCCAATGTCAAATGGCAGGGGTCTCCTCGTTCAGCGGTCGATAAGGAGGCGAATACCTTCAGTAAAATCAGATCCGTGCGGCCATCGTCCTTCGCGCCGTGTGCGTAGCTGTCGAAAGGCTGGGGGCAAGGGGGCAGCGGCGGAAGGATGGAGCGATGATCAGCAACATCCTCCAGAAGACGAGAGAGGAGGGGGGGACTCCTGCTACACTGCGCATGCGTCGTATCTGACAGGTGATCGCAATGCACGGCTAGCGAAATTAAAGGGGACGCGCGTGGTTTTGGATCCACGTGACTCACGTGATGAAACGAAAAGCTTGTTGGAATGCAGCTATCGTAATGTGACATCTATCAGAGGTTTAATCAACGTAACATACAAAACATACTGCATCGGTCTATAACAAAATGAATAATAATGATAATAATAATTATACATGCATCAATTTTGTAGAGCCACGATCCTCACAAGGGTCTCAGGCTAGCTGGTGCCTATCCCAGCTGACTTCGGTCAGCAGGCGGGGGACACCCTGAGACTGGTGGCCAGACAATTTCAGTAATAATAATAATAATCATAATCATAATAATAATTGGGAAAAAGTGGTTAAGATGTCTGCCTCACAGTGCAGAAGTTCTGGGCTCACTTCTGGCTCCAGCGTTCCTATGTGTACCTTGCATCTTCACCCTGTGCCTGTGTGGATTTTCACTGGTTACTCCAATTTTCTTTCCAATTTTCAAAATGCATGGCAGGTATAATGGACACTCTAAAGTGTCATTTGGTTTGTTTGTGAGTGTGAATGGTTATTTGTCTTTTTGTGCCCTGTGATCGGCTGGCCACTACATTAGAGTGTACTCTGAGGTTGGGGTGTACCCTGTCTACTGCCCATAAACAGCTGGTATAGCCTCCAGTGTGCCTGTGACCCTTGTGAGGATCAGCTGTCAAGGTAATGGATGGATGGATACTAATTTGATATACAGTACTCTCTCTCTCTCTCTCTCTCTCTCGCTCTCTCTCTTGAACACACACACACACACACACACACACCATACTGAATTACTTTAAAGGCCTACATATGATATCTTCGTTGTGCCATCCATCAAAATGTCCAAATACAGTGTGGAGTATATAATCACACAAATGTCAACTTTAGATGGATTTTTCATAACATTAAGTGAGCAAATTTTTGCTTGCCAAGCATTTCCTTACATCAGAGTACACATACAACGTGCTGCTTTCCATCAACAAGCACAAATTCAACCTTCTTTCTAGGCAATTTCTCCTGGGGATCATTTTAGCTGCTGTTTTTTTTTTTTTTTTTTTTTGTAATGAGGACACGAGTGCCAGACAGTAAATATCCAGGGGCGCAAAGCACCTCTGTAAGGGCACTGCTCTCTCTTTAGTGGCCTTGGCATTGGCTGTTTTAGATGTAATGTGCACAGACAACCTGCTCAATGTCATCTTGATGCTGCTGA
This sequence comes from Hippichthys cyanospilos, assembly GCF_059441005.1. Taxonomy (NCBI): domain Eukaryota; kingdom Metazoa; phylum Chordata; class Actinopteri; order Syngnathiformes; family Syngnathidae; genus Hippichthys; species Hippichthys cyanospilos. The sequence continues at coordinate 14,501,286 of NC_142374.1, forward strand.
AAAAAAATAACTGCAAAACCCGTGAGTCCGTTCATATTACATTTGCAAGCTGAGCTATGATTAATTGTTATTTGATCCCTGAGCTACTATGATGTAATTTTCAGCCAACAGCAAGTGGTAAAGTACACTCTAAAAACAGTTGTTTCAAAAATACCAAAATGGGCCAAAAGAGATCAAATATATACAGGGTTGTTCATTGAACCCAAAATGTTGTCTTGTATGAATTAAAAACATAAACACCAATCAATGTTTGGGTTGTTTTTTGCAAAACAACCCAATTGTATTTCTTTTGTTTTGTACAAATCAAAAGAAATTTCGGACGTTACCCAAGTTCTCACTAAGCCCAAAAAGTAGGGTCAAAATAAGAAAAAGAAAAAAATTAATCAATAAAAAAAAAGTTATTTTGTAGGATGATCATTTTGAATTAATTTTGTCAGCTAAATAAATGACCCAATAAGTCGTGCAAATCTTTTTTTGGACTGAAATACGGTTGTTTTTGACTCAGAAATGAGTAACCCAAGAAACAATCAATTTCGGGGGGCTGTTTAGTTCTTCATATTTCAAAAAGTTTGGCCGACATTTGACCTGTTTCTAGAGTGTAGACACTCCCTGGTATGAATTAAAAACCGATGCTTCTGATGCTTAATTCATTCTCCAGAAATGCAATGTTCATCAAATAACTCTGTTAAGACTATTTAGTCAAGAAATTTGAGGTTTACTTCCCCTTTCAATTGACTGTATTTTATTTGATGTATCTGTATTTTTCAGCTAAGCCTACTATGAATATTTCTTCAACAGATCAATTCATCCTCCACTGCTGTTGAAGTGTGACTGAGATGCGGGGGAGGGACAGAGAGCGAGAAAGTGCATGCGTGTGTGTTTTCAAGTGTGGGAATCCTCTGTGATTAGAGGATGAAAAATAGCCACAAATCTTTTTCATTCACCTTGGACTGCGTGCAAGGTTTCCAACTCATCCTCATCACACGATACCACTTGTTGTTGCAGCATCCTGGCTTAAAAAAATGTGGGAAAATAGAGGGGCTGTGCAAGCTAAAGCCTGAAAGCTACAACCTGCACTCTGGATATCCACTTTTCTCCCACGCACCAAAGAGCCACGCTTAAGTCCCTCGCTATATAGCTAAACTGTTATCAAGTCAAACATGAAGAATGAATTGCATGTCCTGCCTGTTGTATATAGCCAGTGGGGTAGTCATGAGATTATTTCCTTCAAGAATCTAATGGAGATAGTGCATTCATACTATCACTGAAGGACAAGTGGACAGTCATTTTCATAATATAACATTCCAAACAGCTACTATATATATCCAATCACCGCTCAAAGCATTCGGTACAAGCAGCTGTGTCGTCATTTGCATCCAGAAACAGTAAAAATGTTCTTGGGTCAATATGACCCTCATAGAAATGTTTTGCAACCCCAACAATATTGGCTAATCCTCTTGACTAAAAAGATAATATTTCCCATTCACTATCTCCTATTATGTTCGTTTCAATGTAACACCAGGCCATTTTGAGTTGGAGTTCATAATCTGCATTTTTTTTGTTGTTGTTTCTGATTTTGATGTTGCTTTGTGTCCCTTTCTTCCACGTCTTTCATTCGGTTATTGTGTCCACCTGTTCTTATCAGTCCAGTCCCTCGTGTCTTCAAATCAGCTCCCTTGTCCACGTGTTCCTTTGCCCGGGTGTTTATTTTGTCGCCGTGTCAATTGGTATTTACTTCTTTGTTCTTGCAGTCAGATCATTGTCCCTTTTTTGGTTTCTAGTGATTTTTATTAGGACTTTGTTGGTTTTGCATTTATCTCTGAGGCGTGTTTTAATATTGAATCGTTAACCTTTTATTACTATTCTCTAATTGTGTAAAGACAATTTATGTTATTGAGACTTCAAAGGTCAGTGAGCATTATACACGTGTGTAGGGACTCCGGAGGCAATTCTCCTTAAGGAGGGGGACATAAACAAGTAGGGGAGTGCATTTTTTTTTTGGGGGGGGGGGCTTTTCGGGGAAATTATTTTTCCATCTGTTTTGCCTGCCGGCGGTTCTGGAGCGCCCTTAGGAGGATGACTACATCTCTTACCCAAGGAACCCAGCTATCGTTTATATTAATAAATATTTGTCAATCTACTCTGCAGTCCTTGCCTTGATTCACTTGCTTCCCTGCAATTGGGTCCCCAACGCGCACTTGGGTGTGTAGCAAGACTCAAATATGTCAAATACTCACATTTTTGTGTTAACCTCCAACTTAACAACATAGAAAAAGGCAATGCTTGCGTGGGTGTACCTAATGTTGTGGCCAGAAGGCATGACCACTATATTTTCTGTAGATTTGTAGATGTAAATTTTACCCTGTTTACAGGACAATATATAGTCAATAAGAGTAAAATTTACAGTGTACACCCACTTCCATGTTAGAATTTACCAGTCAGCAATGATTTCCATCCATTCTTGTAGGCCTGCGTCTCCTTTGCTCCAATAATAGAAAAGTGGCATCTCTTTTATTCTGCATTTATACTCTCTTCCCTGCATGTTCAAAACTGACCCACACACCGGCGCGCACACACACTCTCGCTCTTTCTCTGTCTGTCTCTTTCTGGCTGGCTCTCAGTCAAACAAACAGAGTTTACGAGCAGTACTTATCTCTCTCATTTTAATTAGGCCGACACAGCGGAGCGTAATGCAGCATGGCAGTTTCCCTTTTGGATGCAATTGTCGCAGTTAAGACTGACTGCAACTACCGCAGACAACCACTTCAGTCACTGCCAATTACTTGACATTGTGTTTTAGTAACACTTACCTCTGGCGACCTTTAAGGAAGGCGAAACAGTTTTTTCCTGGCATGTTTTTTTTTTTTTTCTACCTGGCAGAGGTGACTGGCAGCAGCCTGTGTAGATTTCTAAGTCTGTGTGCCTGCTGTGTTTTTAGATAGGGCAAGGTGGGTTTGTCAGCATGTAATCAATACAGTAATATGACCAGGCACACTTCAGCACTGTCATTAAATTTACATATGCACCCCAAGGCGGGGAATGTGGACTGCACTCCTGTGTAAAGTCAACACATTTGACTTTAAAAGCAACACTGCTCCCAATAGCCTGTATGCAATGATTACTATATGAGTTATTCATTTGAGCATGTTGTTATTGTATACGCTCTACATTTTTGGAGTACATTTTACTGCAACAAAAACTATGCATGTTTGTGCCTGGTCTAAGTACAGTAAAACTGAAAGTTTTTCTTTCTTCCAAGTGCAAAATTTACTCAAAAACTTTACCCAAATATGCTCTTATACTGTGTGTGTGTATAGTAGTAGTATTCAACACTTAATTCCTTTTAAAATGACACAATCACATCCTGTGTTCCTAATGCACTGGCCTGTTCGCAGATTAGGGGCGGAGCTACCGACCACACACCTGGAGCATGTTATCTTCACGGGACTATTTAGGTGCAGCTGAAGCAGGTGGATGTCCCTGGATTATTGCATTCAGCCACTGATGCCAGTTCCTAGTTCCTCATTCACTTGTAATCCTCCTTCTCAGTTGTCAATTTTGAATCTTACTTTTGCTACCTTAGTACAGTGCTCCGTGATTGTGACTTTTGTTTGTACTTTGTATTTCTTGGCGACGTCCTCCTGCTGGTTCCACCCCCCACACTGGGTAGTTACATGTACTTTTGCTATGTTTATTTTTTTATACGTTTTGGCTCCCATTAATTTGTCCCGTTCAGGGTCGTGATACATATAATCCATGGAGGTAGCTCAAAAATTTACGAAGTTGCAGCAATTTGAATGTTGTCAAGTTGAAATCCTTGGTTTTGGAAAAAACGCTTTAAAGTTTTGGCACAGTCATATTTCATGGTGTGCATTATTTACAAATCCCTAGCCTTTTGTTTGTTTGGAAATTTTCATTACATATTAAATACAAAGGAAAAACAAAAATGCTTTTGCATTGTAAGAGAGCATAGCAAATACAACCAACAATAACCTTGAGTGTAAATGCATCCATCCATTATTTTAGCCACTTATTCTCATACCCTGAAGGTTGTCAGCAAATCGCAGGGCACACAAAGACAAAGAACCATTCACACTCTCAAAGAGCTCTAAGAACAATTTACGCTTCCCGCTACACCTCCCCTGCATGTTTTTGGAATTTTGGGAGAAACCGGCATCTCTGAAGAAACCCCACACACACCTGGGGAGAACATGCAAACAACACACAGATTAGCCGGAGCCAGAAGTGAATCCAAGATCCCCACATGTGAGGCAAACATGCTAACCAGTTTTTCACCCTCCCACCCCAAATATGAATAAAATATTGGTTCTTTTTGTTGTTGTTGTTATTATACTAATATTGTTGAACTGTGGAATTGACTAAAGCATAATCAAAAGATCTGAAAATCATAATCCAAAATTTCATTGACGTTCAACTGAAATCAATATTGAAACCGTTTTGTTTTTTTTTATTTGAAATGACATTTGAAAAAACAAATTTAAAAAATGAAATGGAAACCTTCTAGTTCAATAAATGTCACCAGCCAGTTCCTTCCTTCGCTCACCAGCGTCACATGCCTCTCTCGTGCCACTCAGTCAGTCCAGAGTGACCACGGTTGTCCGCCATGCTAAAAATACCCTTAAAGAGACATCAGCACAGTCCTAATCTCCGCTTCTATTATATTCGCGTTTCGGTTCAGACAACCTCTCTCCTGATCAGTGAGCTGTAAGCCAGTTATAATGAGAAGTCGCTGTCTAATCATTGATGTTCATTCATTACTAGGCTGCCAAGCAGAGAAGAGGTGCGACATCTGGCCTCAGAATGGGTCTTTTGAGTACAAAATGAAAATCAACAATGCTCAAAATAAAATGGCACAGATACACGACGGCTGCTTTACGGACAAGCTAAATGATTTATAATAGTTACCGCGTCACTGGAAGTTTTCAGAGTCGTTCTCCTAAACATTCATGCTTATTATTACAGAGGTCTGCAAAGATTCAGTTATGGCACACTGGTGTTATTGATGCACCATGATTACCAGTATGGTATACGAGCCTTCGCTCTAAAAACAGTTGAAATAGAAATAACCGAATTATAGGTCAAAAAAGGGTCTATTTGAACCAACATTTTTAGTTGTTTTGTCCAAAACAACCCCAAAAACGGGTCATTTTGTAAAAGACGAAAAAACAAAAAAAATGAGTTGTTGAGTCACACTGAGCCAAATATCGGGTTGGTCCTTTTTTGACCCAAAATTTAGGTATTTTTAGGCCAACTGTTGTTAGAGTATAGTGAGTTGCATGAGAAACATTTTTTTTTTGTTTTATGTTTTTACTGTATGTTAACCACAGATAAAGTAGTAAACATTTGTGTAGTCCGACTTTATAAAATGTGATGATAGTTTAATGCAGATGCTGAATTAAATTCAATTTATAAGTAAATATAACTGATCTATATTTAAGTGTTATCCAAATTTAAAGTAATCTTATGAAATTAAAAAGATTTATGTCATTAAATTTCATTTATGTCCTCCATAGGATAGCATGGTACTTCACTGCACTTCACTGCATTCCCCAAACAATCTAAATGTTATCTCTTCTTATTACACTAAATTAAATTTAATAGGCTTGAATGCAAGCAAGCAAGAAATTATTCCATGCCTTTCTAAGATTCTTCAGCATGTTATTTCTTCTCATCCAACAGTTACTATTACTGTATGCATACACATACAAATACATTATGATCAGCAGCATCGTCATCTTACCCATAAACCTCATTATGACAAGAGCTCCAGAAAAAAGTGATGGGTAATTTAAATTCAATTAGGCTCTCTTGAAGTGTAAATCAGGTGTTTTGGTATTCTGCATTCCCTATTTAACAGTCTGATAACATGTCTGATGAAGTATTTGCCATTGTGAAATACGTGCATTCACTGCTCTCACTGTATTTGTTTATAGTTTTGTTTTTGGCTGTTGGTTGATGAGTTATGAGGTTCAGTATAAGGGGTGTGTGTGGAGGCATGTGTGTGTGTTGCCACCATAACAAGCCCTAATGCAAGAGTGAATGTATGTATCAGGCAGCCATGCCAGGGCCAAAGCAGCAGGCTGCAGGGAGCTTCTCTGGTGAATATTTGATGAGAGAATGGATCTCCTTGCTCTACAGGTTGACTTCAGCGTGCACACATACACACACCATTTCTCAGTCTTAATATGCCAAGCAGACAAGATGCTATCAGAAGTCACTGATGAAAGACACTCCTGAAACTAATGCTACAACGGTCTTGTGGTCTGCATCGTAGAATTCATGCAGTGTACACACACACATGCACACACAATTTAACTCATTTGATGCCAGGGTCATATTTACACTTTTTATAAGAGCCCCGACTTTAACAAATTGACACTTAAGTACATTAAGAACATTAATTTACAAATACTTAAGTATTAAATCAATACCGTATAATCTGGTATTAAATGAGTTAATACAGGTTCCATATGTCTTTATGTTTAAATAGTGGTGGTCAAGTTGATCATATTTTCACCTTTGGCAACATAAAGGAAAAAGGAAAGCCTTAATGTTGCCGAAACAGATGGTACCGTGTTAGCATTAGCATTTGCTTTTCCACTTGCGAAATCAAACTTTACACACTAATCTAAAGCGTCAGACTTAAAAGGTGATTTATTACATATGAGACAAATCTTTCTTTTAAGCATAGCACAGGAACGGCTTTATGACCACTTAATGTGCATTAGCGTGCTTCTGAAAAGATTTGGAGGGATATTTCCAAAGATGCCATAAAGGACGAGGGGGGAAAAAAAATCTCCTTAACGCGCTTAAACGAATCACTCACATAAATCCTTACATTTGTGCACATATGCCTTTGCAGTTTGTTCAACATTTACTGCTACTAAGGAATATTGAAATGGTTTTATTAGATGAGACACATTATTTGTAAAGTAACATAGTCTATTTTATTTTCATTTAAACTAACAAAAAAAAACCTGATTACTTTAGAAAGGCTCTATTTTTTGGCTTTTAGATTTAAAATATTGCAGCAATTTTGCCTCACTGATGCAGATAGCCCAGTCTCCACTACTCTCCCCTCTAATTTGGTTGAAATGCAGGGAACAACTTTCATGACCATGGTGACGAAGGGTGGAGCTAATTTATCAGCCAAATACAAATGGCAGCTGTAAAAAAAGAAACTACAAGAATGAATTTATTTACATCATCGCTTTGTTACTGAATCACCGAGTTACAGTTGATAATCCATTCATGTGGGGAATGCAGTGGACATGTTGGCATATACAAATACCCCTCAATGCGCCGGTAATATTACTGCTTGACTACGTTTGCATTTTCACTTAATAATATTGTATTGTGACAATAGTACATCGTTACATCTGCTAGTGCTTGATAATAAATTCTCTGAGAACAGCTGCTGTCTGTTTGTAAACACGGCAGACAAATGTTTTTCCTATTTCAGTCAAAAAAAAGTCCACCTTTCCTGGGGGCAACAGACCTCCCTGTCCATTCTATCTTTGTTTGTCATAGTCTCCATTTAAAATTGAGCTGGAAAAGGCCACACACGGGTCATTCATTGACGGGTTCACTTTGACACCTAAAACAATTCAAAGCGTATTTCTGAAAGTGTCCATCTTTGAGAAGAATATGGAAAAGCTTACTTGTAGTAGTGTATTTTTACTGTTGTTGATATGATGGAATACATATTCTTAATATTACACCAGAGGCTGCAGGCTGGTGGAAATTTGAACAAGGGCCATATTTGTCCCCCGGCCTGGATTTTGATCAGGACAAACTATACTAAACACAACTAATTTTGTTCTTTAAAATACAAAATACTTAACTCAACACGCTGAATATAAATAAGATTATTATCAATAAAAACGGTATTAATAAACCTAAACATGTATCCTTTTTAACAGTAACAAAAGGAAAAATGCATATAAATCAATTTTCAACAACTGTTTATTATTTTATACAGTGTTTATATGGGTTACAGCTTAGTCTAAAGCAGAAAAAAAAAATCCAAGTGCATCAAAGTACCTGAAACTTAAAAAAAAAAAAGATGAACAATCTTATTTTAGTGCAAATACATTTCACATGACAAAAACAAAGCCTTTTCCCTCGAAATGTGAATGATAGAATTCTCAAAACTCACATTGTCCAAGAAAAGACATAAGAAATCATTTACAGAAGCCATGATTTCATCTTTTGGTGGACAGCTGTTAAATGACAAGTCATGTAATGGCAATGATGCAATGATGAAGAAAAAAGACAGGATTAGCGAGGATTGGAATCCCCACACAAAAATACACAATCAGAAATGTAGTGATTACACCCAGATTAATCACACTGCTGTGTCACATTCAAACACACACACACACAGTCCCTGCCACTGAAATTATATAAACAAACAAGCATACTAACCCAATCGGGCGAAGATATTAGCTAGGTGTTTGCCTCTCACAACCACCAATGCTGTTGGGCATTTTTTTGGTATTAAAATGAAATAAATCAATAAAGAAAGATGGAGGGTTAGGGAGAGGAAAAGTAGAAATACAATTAAATTCTATTTTTCAGGAGCGAGGCAGGGCCAGGGACAAGTGGAACACTATGTTGGGCTTTTTTTTTTTTTTTCAAGACAAATCATTTCTTAATTTTTAGCTGGGAGAATATTCTCAAGCCTGGATGGTGAATGGTCACATTCTGAGGATCAGAGTTTTAACTGTTCTTCCCATGATTGCAACTGTTTTCACTGGTTTCCTCCCACGTTCCAAGATGTTAGCTTCAGCGCAGGCAAAATTTTCCATAGGCGAGAATATGAGAGTGAATGTTTGCTTGTTTTAATGTGACCAAACTGGCTAGCAACCGGGTCAGGAATGAGGTCAGAATTTCACGAGAAAACAAGCTGATCGTCATTAAGTCACATGATTCCACTAATTTATTCAAATTAAAGTAGCTCTGTCTTTTCTAGGTCTTCACTGAATTTTCATGAGTGTCTTTCTCACTTGCTTCTTCTATCTGACCCACTTCCATTTTCTTGGTTGAATGCCTGATCGCCGAAAGTGTTCCCAAACGAGCATCCTACGCACAATTGCGAAAAGTGACTCATCCTCTCAGGTAGGGCTTTCTCTCCCTTTCATTTCACACTCCTTAAAGTGCTTTGGTTACATCAACACCCTCTCAAGGTGACACACTTTCCAGGTTTGCCTGCAGCTGTCTGTTGATGATATTATATGTTCTTAGGCTGCTTTTAACCAAAAATTACTCTTTCAGTGTTATTATTATTATTATTATTATTATTATTATTATTATTATTATTATTATTATTATTATTATTGCTACATGTAGAAATTATGTAACTTTTAAATCCATGACCTAAAAAGTGTAATATTGTGCAAAGCAGGCCAGTAAAACATCATTGGCTCCAGTACCAATTCAACTTCTCTTAGAAGCCATACACTCGACTCAAGGCAAACAAACCAACAAATTGATGTATTCAAACTGCACTTTAATGTATTGGATGTGAGCAGCTGCGCCACCAAGATAACACATGTTGACACACTGCTGTGGGTCTTTATCATTTCACATTCTCTTTGTGCTCATTTTGTGTGCTTGTGCACCGGCGTTGATGTTTGCTAAAGACAAATATGCTCTTTACCAGACAGGCAAGTGTCCGATGTGGAAGGACAAGATTGCTGCCCCAGCACTGATAGTATTTCTGTGGAGCTTATCAACGCCATCATCGGCTGCTGGATTCTGTGTTTAACCTTGACTCCCGGTGAGGAAAAAAAAAAAAAAACAATTGCTGGAGGAAAATAAAAGGAGAGCTCTGTCCTTTCCTCTGCCTAATGATTGTAGATGAATTGTATTAGTAAATTTTGGGGTGGCTTGCCCACTAGACAAGATAGGCCGACGCTAAGGGCACCGATCGACTGACAATTCACCTTCCTTCATTAGAATTCCAGTCAAATCAATTATTATTTTTAAACTCAATTTTTCAATTTTTAAACTTAATTTGACATCACAGTGAAAGAGGAGCAAATTGAAATAAATATAAATAATTAAACAAGCTATAGACGAGTGAGGTTAACTATTTTGAATGTACTGTATCTGCGTTCCTGTCCAAGTAGAGCGGCTAATTCATGATGATGGTTGTTGCACTTTAAACGGTCAGTGAAATAAACAATTTTTGGTCAAAAATATTTCATTAAAAGGCAATGAGTACATGTAAAGGCATTAACTTTTTAATGTCAACTAAAAAGTGATACACAATGAGAGCATTAAAAATGTGTGCATTACTGTTACTTACAAGTATTTTCAAATATCCAAGTATATTTTGTCAGTTTTTATACTTCTCGAAGCATTACATCCAATTCAAATGCAAATTAACCTCTTTAACAGTGACAAATGAAAGGAATGAATGTTTTTGATTAACAATCAAACAGCTAATCAAATAGCTACTACCTTCATCAATTCTAACTGAAGAATGGAAGTCAGTCTTTCATATGGCAGCACCCATATTTACATACTGTAGACATAGCACATAATTTTCTGTTGGCCTTGAAAAGTGAGAGAAAATGTGAAATATACTGGCCCTCTAGGTTTCCTTTTTTTGGCATGGAAAGAGTTAAAAATATCACCTAGGGTGCCACTGGCTGGGCCGCCCTTGGTAATCTTTTTATCCTGTTGCCTTTATTTTCTTGACCCAGGTTAGGTATAGTTCATAAAAATAATTAATTTTGAAATTCCTCCGAGTGATCGTATTAATTTTCAATGATGTCTTATCAAAGGTCTTATCAGTTGTCTTGCTGTCAGACAAACATCATCTACTCCAAAGCTCAAAATATTTTTGGCATGTTTTACATTTTGTAATTAATCACTATCCTTGCTAAATAAAACATCATATTGACTGAAAAGGATATGCTGCAGAGTTCTTTTGGTATTGGTTCTTGAATTGACATTTTCTTCTTTAACATTTTATTAATGAGTGTCCTCACTGAATTAAACATAATGCTTTGGAATTTGGAGCCAGCACTAAAATATGGTTTTATTTTATTCACCAGCATCCTTCATGCAGTTTTTATTGTCCTTTAAAACACACATTTAAACCGACTTTTACATCGCTGAAGGTATGACATTTACACAAATGACAATCACGCTGTATGAGGTAAAGCACGATTAACCATTCAGTATGGATTTCAGATAGCATATTACATTAACACAAGCAATATTAGGCCAGATTTCACGTAATATTTTTTTGTTTTAATATACTGAGGTTCCATGTAAATCTAGGTATTATTTTTTTTTCATTACAAGTCTGAAGTTACATGATTAACTCAAGGGGATCAGGGCTGACAAGAACAGGTGACAGTGAAGACAATATGCCTCATTCACTTATCCGACATCGGAAGTTAGGAAGAGTCCAAGCATTGGTATGGTAAGCGCCATCTGATTAATTTAGAAAACACAGTCTTAACATTGGCACTGTTGACGGGGCGTTTCATCATATTCATCATGTTGAATTGGCGCCTGATTGTAGTGACATTTGATTACTCTGATTGTCTGTTTGCTAGCAAAGCAGCACACAGGGCATGAAAAAAGTATACAGGTTTAACTATACCTATACAATTTTTATAGACAATAATCTGATTTATAGTCAGCGAGTCGAGTGGAGGGTACGGGGGTGTGTGTGAAAAGTTCTCTCTTTCCTCTCCCTCTTTACAACATTCACACTGACTGAATTATTTGCTAGCTCCTTTACCTATGTCATCATTTTCAATCAATGTACTCATCCTTGTCATTTACCTCAGGTAGCATCTTTTCAACTGACACTTCTCACCTTCAAACTACGGTGGTAGAGAATATAACTGAAATCATTATTGAAGCTATTCACCTTTACTTGTAAATTAAATGTAAGGGTATGCTAATGCATCGTGTCATCAAATTGTTCACATTGTGTGAAACAATTAGGAAAAGTTGTGTTAAAAACTCTTAAAATTTGTGAAATATGGTTAAATGTTATCCCCACCCCACTGTGCACCTGAAGCTAGTGGAGATAACATCTGTAAATGGGGTGAGAATCGTACATAGAGTAAGCCTACCTCCCACTGTTCATGTCACATTCAAGTAGAAGATCAAGGTTGTCAGCCTAAAACAGATTGGTCTCATTTGGATTCTGATTGTGAAGATGGTATTTTGCCACTGATCAGTGCAGGGATGGATCTATTTTAACGTGATATAGGGCAGGAAGGCACCCTAAAATCCTAAACGGATGGCGAATGTCACACCTCACTGGTTTTGTCCTGGTGACATCCGCAATGTGAGCCCGAGGTGACTTTGTTGTCAATTTTACTCTACAGCAGAAGGCTGATCAAGAGCAAAAAGGAAGTTCCTTTAAGATTGATGGATTGATGGATTCACTTTCTTAATTCCGCAAATACATATTTTTTCTTCAGAATATCAAATTTAACCTAAACACGGGCATACATCTTGGCCAATAAATTTGAGTTACTCTTTTATTTCCTCCCAAAAACTAGTAGTCTATATAAATAATCCATATTTGCTTGGTTTTACTGTGTTGACTGAATTAAAGTCGAAGAATTTCATCATGGGCTTCGCATTCTTCGATCCTTCTGTATGCATGCGGCTACCCTGCAAGAAGGGCCCAGGCTCACCCTGTTGGGCTTGACAGAGGGAGAAAGAGCACTTTGATGAGGAAGTGTGTTGAACTGCTTCAGCGCTTGTTGCTATGGCAGCCATATGGAATCCATCAGCAGCATGAATTTCATCCTCAGATGCCTTTAGCACCCCGCTGGCTCAGGTGGACCACAACGGAATTTGAATGAGTGTGAAAACCCCTCCGTACGTGTGTGTGGGATAATAATCAGTGAGTAGCACATCCTTCCACTGCTATCACGCCGGGCCATTAAAAAGGAAAATAAGCTCTGATGAGTCACTTAAAAAACTGTATCGCCGCACTCTTTGCATATGTTATGTTTGAAGGAAGACTGTCATTAACTGCGGTACAGAAGGCTTTGACAAAATAAAACACATTGAAAACATTTCCAACAATAAATGGAATTTTTTATGAGCAGTTCTTGTGAGTATCGGTAAACTGGAGGGGGTCTGAAAACTCGCAAAATTGATTGAGGCAAATGGTTAAAAATGTGGTGGAGTGTTTGCTCCAAGGTTTGAATTTAACTACCGCAGTGAGATACTGTAATAAAATACAATTGTGTAGTAATTTGCATGTGTTCAGCTCTAAGGGATTTAGAATACAGGTGTGTTTTACTATCTCTTGGAGTTTCCAGATTTGGAGGGATTGCTTTTATTCCTAAGTATAAAGGAGTAAAATAATCAGATAAATTTGTGTTCAACTGCTAAATGTTGAATCATTTAAATGGACATTAAACTATGGCATCTACACAATCTATGTTGGTCTTTAAGTGACAAAAAAGTGGCGTTTTCTATTCAGTTTCAAGCACTTGTTGATCCAGTGATATGATTATCAAAGCTAGGATCGTATACAACAATTATTACATCCCATAATGGGCGGGGTGTTAATTAAGCTAACTGGACTCAACAGAGACTGAACGAAAAACGAATACCGGCAAAAGTTTATTAACACAAAGAGCATTTAACAAAGTGACAAAGAAGGAACTAACCGCTGACCAGACAAAGTAACAACTGAAAGCGTCACATCGTGGGAAGGAAAAAATCTCGGGAACTGCTGGTGTACAGTCCAATTGGTCACGGCGTCAGCAGGGAAACGTCATCAGAATCTAGGTAGAAAAATAGGAGCAGATGCAGAGTAACAAACCAAAGGGCAGGTACTCACAAGGAGAAAGAACTCGAGGAGATACGCAAATGACAGGTAGGACTAGGAAGCAGCTCAGAATACGAAATAGCGAATGCAGGTAATAATCCAACACTGTTCCCTGGGTCTGTCTGCCATATAAAGGCAGGTAGATTGCTTAACATTAATTCAACGTCTTCAAGTGATTTAATTTTGTCTTTTATTTTCATTGAGATAATGATTCAAATAAAAAACAACAACAACAAAAGTTTCTTGTATTTTTCATCGAGGTTTTGTTTCATTGTGCTATACATTATCATTGAAACAGTCATAACACAAACACAAATAACAGCATTACGTTTGTTCCAGTTTATGTTTTCCTAAAAAAAATACATAAACCAGAAACAAAATAAGTTATCATCATACATTAGTGTAATAATATTAAGAATAAAGATATTAGAAGAGCTTTACTGAACATTTACTGTTGTTTTTTTTTTTTTTCTGTCACGACAGATACAGTGAGATACACATGCAGTGCGGTCACAGCACTAGTACAGTTGTAAAGAAACGTCAGGGTGCTTTGGGGTTGACGACGGGGCTGGCTTGATGGGGTCAGTCCACGGGATCTTGTATTTACAGTGCCTTGTCTCCATGGATCAATGTCCTTGTCACCTAATTGCTTCGCCCATCCTCTTGCCTCTGCAAGGGCAGGCCCTCGTCTTTCTTACTACTGACAGACAGCCAGTCTGTAACAGATCATCATCGCTTGATAGCACAAAAAAAAAGGTCCTGCATTTGAAAACAGTGTCATTAAACTAAATGTAACAGCTTGAACTTGAATTTAGAAGGAATAGTACAGAAAAGTGAAGCAGTGGAACTGGACCTGTCTCATACAATTGTGCGATTCATATGTTCTAATGCCAAAGCATTTTTGTCTTAAGTTGGAATCACAGTCAGACATGTGGTTATCGCTGCACATTCAAAATATTCTGGGTTTGATTCTTGGATCTTTCTATGAGGAGTTTGCTTGCTTGGGGTACTTCATTTTTTCCCTCCACATTCCAATCATGTGTATCAAATCTAGGTGAAAACTCAAAGTTACCTGTTACAATTGCATGCGAGTGTGAATTTGCCCTGTGTTCCAACTGTCATTCTAGCATGGGGTTCTCGCTCACCCAGAACATTGACAAGAACAAACATTATAGTACATGGATGAATGCAATGCTAAGAAAGGTTGGGATGACTAGCACAACGTCTCTGGGCAATGTGGTATGTTTCCAGAACATTCAGAGAAGGAAATGAAAATGATATTGCAAATATTTAAAAACAATAATGATAAATCACGACTGCCAATGCCTCTGGCCTGCAAATTCTTTTTGACTGAACATTTTTTTTAGGGAGCATGGTAGAAAAGTGGTTTGCACACCTGCCTACAGGTGAAAAGTCTCATGTCCAAATCTTGCATGGTTAGTTCTGCAGGAACTGATGTCCTTTCCAAAACATGCATGTTTGGTTCATTGATGAATCAAAAATGTCCGTAAGTGTGAAAGTGAATCTTTGTACATAATACTCCTAAACTCTCTAATGAAGGGATAAGTGTGTGTTTGAGTGTGCGTGTGTGCTTTCAGGTGTCAAGTGTGTGCCTGGGGGCTCGATGACTACCTTCAGCCAACCTGGCTTTAGCTTTCCTCTCCCCACCTGAGGGGATAAACTTCTTTTTGCTCTTTTTACGTTTCTTATCTGGGCACCACACCTTCTCACAATACTCCTCCACATGCTGGGCATCTCTGTAGTCAATCAGCTGGAGGAACTCCTTGTACCACTGCCTGGAGTTAGGGCCCGGTAGGGAGGCAGGCACCAGAGTCCTGGGGCTGAAACTGGGGCCCGCCACAGGGTTGACGTGGGACTGGCAGGGGGCTCCACTTTTGCCTCCCGGCCTGCCGTTAGGGCTGATGGCAGATGCCAGAGATTCCCCGCTGAGGACTTGAAGAGTCACACGCAGTAGCGTGTGCACATAGCCGTGTTCCACCGTTTGGCATACGTACACGCTGGCGTCGGAACTCATGACACTCAGAAGAAGAAGCCCATGTGAGGTTGAGATCACACGCTCACTCTCGTGAACCTATGGTATGAATAAAAGGAAGTGGGATTTGAATTATGCAGTATAATTGATGATACAGTATTATGTATTTCAAAATATTTGGAGTCACCTCAATTTATGGCTCTCTGGCCCCCAAAGGTCCCTGGACCCCAGTTTTAGAATCACCAGTTTCAACGTGATATTTCTGAGAAGTGATTTCCAACCAATATATAACTGTTGGATACTCAATTACTGAGGCATATGGCAGCATATTGTATAATGATTTCCAGTGGTTCAGTGATGCATGAAAAACTCATTTTCTTGAGAAGGCTGGGTTTCGACACATAAATATACAGTAACATGCTGCTCATGTTAGCCCCGACTAAATCATATCCTTTAAAACGACATAATTTATCTTTAGATAGAGACTTTTGTTTTCTTTTTCAATTCAGTTGTTGTCTCTTGATCCAGCACCACAATGAGCAACTAAAAGCTTTTTTTTTTTTTTTTAAAACGACATTTTAAATCGTAATTGTGGGAGCATTTGTTTTGGGCGGCATGGCTCGGTGGTAGAATGGTCGTCTCCCAGCTGAGAGGCTATGGGTTCGATCCCCTGACCATCAAAACCATTTCAAAGTGTCCTTGAGCAAGACACTGGGTAGGTAAATGACTAGTTAGTGTTAAGCGCTTTGAGTACCCAAGGTAGAAAAGCACTATATAAGTGAAAGTCCATTTTACTAAACATAATATTTCAAACTGTATTAATTCAAGAGACCTGAACTAAAGGGAGAAGAAAGCAGTGAATCACATGATATGTAGAATTTGACAAACAGTTTTCTAAAAGAATGGGTAGAGCAAAGTATGTCCTCTTCTATTTTTCAATTTTTCTATCATAGCTTTGACTGAAAGTCTCACTCAACCTCATGCAGCTCTACCTTATGCATAGTATGCAGAATAAGGCAATTGGAACCATTTCAAAATGATTAAAGCCTCTTCCACCTGGATATTCATGTGATGTGACACTTGTCTACAGGTAGCATTTGTTTTCACAGCACAATTCTATGAGGACTTTGCAGGATGACACTCACCTCTTCTTTCTTGTCTCCATTTTGTCGGAACCAGAGCACCTTGGCGTGAAGTGATCGAGGGACACAGTTGAGTAGCGTGCTGTTGCCCTCCACACCAAACACCGTCTTTTCCTCGGATTTGTGCCATTGATCCTCTGGATGAACAGACATGGACCATCTATCAGCACCATTGTTCATTTTTATACAACATTTCTTTGACATACAACAAGCTTGAGCCTGCTCTTTTCCACACACCGTCAATTTGCAGGCCGTTGCACAGCTGGACTGCGTTGCCATGGCGAATATCCTGTCGCCTGAATCGCCTGCGGAGATGGAGGGGAGCAAATAAAAAGGAGACAAGGGTTTTTACATGTGTAATATAAAACTATGCTGATTTTTTTTGGGGGGGGATAACTTTTGAGTGTAACTCCCCACATTTGAAAAAAAATGTCTGTTCTATATCATATTATATATTACTATGCCAAAGTAAAGTTTTTTCTTTTCATTTTATCAAGTCATACAATTAGGTATTGTCTATAACAGACAAAATGAATGTATGTATGTTTTAGAGCTGGAGACTTTTTTTTTTTTTTTTAATTCAGATAAGTACTTTTCCACCCCTACCCAGCACTTACCTTTTAGTGTACACACCAGCTGGGTAGTAGCTGGAGCAGGTGAAGCCATCCCATGCACAGTAGGGGTCTCGAGCCAGGCAACAGTCGGCGCACTCAGATCCATAGAGAGCGCACTGGTGCAGTTTGACCTGGGCGACGCCCATGTCCGAGCCCACATACAACTGTTGCTGCGAACATCAAATGTCCCAAACAGGATGTTCAGTATGCTACAGAATTCTAAATCCATGCAGGAATTATGGCGGAACATAATGCATCATGCAAACTGAATCAATGTTATCATCTTGTGGTTAAAAAGTAGAATTGCAGGAATCTTACTTGGTGTATTTTAATTGCAAAAAAGTCTTACCCGTTTCGGAGATATAATCATTTCTTTTATTGGAGCTGGAACCTGGAAGTGAAAAAGATAGATGTCTGTGTCAACACGTTAGTAGCACGGGGTCATGCATAACATGAAAGTATGTACTTTATAGTTTGACATTTACAGGGTTAGACAAAAATCACTGGGTTAAACTAACAAAACAAAGGTTTTGTCCAAAACATTTGATCTTTTTAAACATTTTAAGCCACAAAGGGCATCTGATATTCATCCATATGTGAACTTTCAATTTTATATCTTTTTAAATTTTTGCTATTTATTGGTTTCAGCAAATTTGGCTACACGTATAAAGGGTCACTACTTCCTATTCCTGGTTTAGGTTCACATATACTATCCAAGTTGAACAAAGTTCCCCTTTATATACAAGAAGAGAAGGTGTTCTTCCGGAATAGATTCATTCTTCTTCAGTCACCATCTGTGTGAACACGTGAATGTTTAGTTTATTGACTGTGATTGAATTAAACCTGAAATTTTGAAAATGAAAAGAAAAGGAACATTTTTTGTGGATATAATGTCTATTCAGTTAATTTATGAAATGTTTAAAGAGCTGAATTAATACCAAGTTCAAGCCAAATCCCACCCACATTTGCACTTGGAACCATTTTACATTATAACCCTTCCGCCATTTTTTTTCTAATTTCAAATGTTTCTATGACTCAATTTGAACAGGTTGCTTGTGTGTACAATTTCTTGGGTAAAAACCACGTTTAATCTGGGTCGGATCTAGATTGTTGTCAAATTCACACCTCAAACACTTGCAGCTCCTCCAGCAGCACCTCTTCCATAGTGTTGGCGTCTTTGTTGTAGATTGTGATAACTTTGAGCACCAGTGAGTCATCTGAAGAGAAGAAGCAGCAATGGTGGATTGTCTTGATAGTTTCTATCATACATAATGCATCAAGCCATATCAATTGTCTTACATCATCCCAAACTAAATCATCTTTTTTTTTTAGCACTGTACCTTACTGTATCAGCGTATTTATAAAACCAAATCCCACAATCTGGCATTGTACTTATAATATAACATTGTGTTGTATAATATACATATATATAATATACATACATATTGTATTCTGCTACTATCATGCTACTTAGTAGCTACTGTATTCTGTTCCTCATAATATGAATAATGCAAATCTGCACACACTCTTGAAAACATGGATAAAACACTGTTCTTACTGTATAAGGTTAACTAAAGAGCTGTTCATCAAGATGTGTTCACATTGGATAATCAGTACCTGTCCCAATGTAGAGAACATGGTAGTGTCCATCCTGGGCTTGAACCCTATCTACCGCGATCTGTGTCAATTTTCTCTTGCTCGGCTCGGTTTGCAGGAAGACGGGTCTTCGATGTTGTGGAAGAACCGGATGATACATCATTGGGTGAGCGCGCACAAAGCGTAGAACCTCATCTGGAAACTCCTTCGAGCTTGAAAAGCCTCCACCGTTGACTTTGCTGGCACACTGTTAAGGAGATGACAGATTTAGAGCGGTAGCGGCCGAGAAGGAAATTAATTGCATTGACACGGTTTTGCTGTGTAGATAACAAAAAGCTGCTATGCTGTAGTCTGACTGCGACTGCTTGCGGTGCCTGCAGGAGGTTGCTAACATTCAGCAAGGTGTTTTACATGCTGATGGGGATGTTCCGCTCAAAAGACATCAGTCAAAGATAAAACCCAATGTGCAGTGAATTCATTATTGCGGCACTTTTGCAATCAAGTCAACAGGCCTAGGGAGCATAGAGTATTGCTTTTTTTTGTGGACCATAAAGTACACAGGATTATAAAGTGCAGCCTCTATTAATAAGTCTGACTGAGACGACGCTGATCGCGGTGAAAAATTGTGTTTGCCCAGTGATGCAGGCAAAATCTTAGTTTTGCGGCACCTGAGCATTGCCTTTGACACAGTCCCCGATGTGATTTTATTACAGAGATTAGAACATTGTGTTGGAAGCTCTCGTATTGGTGTAAAGGTTATTTTGAGGACAGTAAACACTTTGCTGAAATTGGTAACTCCGTCTAAAATGAAACAGCTACGATTTGCAGAGTTTTTCAGAGGTCAGTCTTGGGACTGTTGTAGTTCACTCTTTACAGGTTTCCATTAAGTAAACTACTACACAGCTATTAAATATCCAACTAAAATGTCCAGATGACACTCAGAGCTACGTGTCACTGCATCAATTCGATCTCTTTATGGATGCAAAACAATATTTTCTGTGCCGGGGTGAAATGGGATGTTAAAAAGTCCATCCAACCATGCATTATCTATAGCCGCTTATCCTCACTCAGGTCGCCGGCTTGCTGGTGCCTTTCCCAGCGGCATATCGGCAGTTAGCGGAGGAACACCCTGAATTGGTTGCCAGCCAATTGTAGAGCACACCGAGATGAACAATCATTTACACACCTAAGGAAAATTTAGAGTGTCCAATACATGTTAAATAGTTTCTCCATCTATCCTCTTTGCCCTGGTTAATATTGTGGGTTAAGTTGAGACCTATTTTCTTTTTTTTTAATACGTATCTAAGTCATGAAATGGCCAATTCATTTAACAGACTTACAGATCCAGGTCGTGGGTAGGGAACTTTATCTTCAGAAGGTGTCCAGTGATGCTCTGGCCTTTCTCTGAAGGCAAACGGGCCATTAAATGCCGCTCGGATGTCTTCCATGTGATAGACACATACTGCATAGCCTTTGAACACCGCGCTGCAAAAGGAAAAAAGTGAGCGATCAGTTTGCCTTGATGTCATGAAACACAAAGTCATCTTCCTCACCTGGTTGTGCTAAAAAGGCCAAAGACTTCTGGGTTTTTTCCATCTTTGTTCTTCAACACATAGACATCCTCTGAAAAACAAAAAGCACAATTTGTTTTGGAATGTGCACCAAGGAGAAAGCGTTGTTGTTAGCATAACGATATCAGGCTCTCCAATTATTTGCTTTCTAGAAAGTTGATATTTCAAGCAGGCTAGGTATTCCTCAAAGCATGTGTCTGTTGAGAGGCTATGTCTAAAGACAAATATGGATGTTATGCAGATTGTAAATTGGACATTGAAACAATATATCCCATTTAACGTGTTCAAACACTCAAATATACTTGTATTTCATGTGATTTCATCTTAACCACATAAATGAGAATCAGATTAAGCATTTGTTTAAATGTCAAGTTTAAATGTCAAAAATAAAATGCCTTTTACTAGGTGCTAATGCTTCATTTGAATTTGGGGTTTGTTGTGAGTACAAGCAGTGCAGTAGATGCAATGCACTCCAGATATAATCTGGGTCTGATGTAGATTCAGCATTTGACAGCAATTTTTATTTTAAGATTTACAAAAATCCATTTTACAAATTTAAAATATTATAATTCATGAGTAGGACGATTTGTTTGCGGGAACACCGTAACATATGCTGTACCGAGTCTAATCTGGATCTGATCCAGATTCAGCATTTGGCAGCAATTTCCATTAAGCCTTAAAGACTACACCCTCTTCACCACCACCGCATTTTCATCACTGCTTATTATTTGTGTAAAACTATGTACACGTGGGTGCAGTTGAGTAGCTGTAATGTATATCAACTTTAACCTGGCTCTCACCAGACATAAAAATATAACGATTTACAGTATACGATAACACGCACGTAACATTAGATATAAATCTGTGTTGTTGTTTTTTTCCCTCTCCCTTATGGCAATTATTGATTATGGAACTGATCCATATTGTGCCTTTGGCATTTTAAATTTCAAACAAAATGAAATATTTATGAAATGTTAACATGAGTAAATATTTGTCGTTTTGTAATTTTAGTTTCCCTGTGTTAGATACAGTGATATCGAAACAAGTTTAATCTGTTTTTGTTGCATCTTGAGCTGTATTTTGATGCATTTGGGAAAAACTTATTTTAATATATTGATCAGATGCTTAATTATCATTCAAGTTGTGCTAATGTATAGATCTCGGAACTTATACAACATTACAGTACACCACGTGTCCTCACCAAGTAAATCAAAGTGAGTATCGATGCCATCGGGTCCAGCCACAGAGCAAATGAGTCGAGTTTTCAGAAAGGAGCTCCATCTATTTACCAGCATCCTCTGCCCTCCTTGATCATTCTGAGACGCAAAAGGAGACAAAGTGATGGATGACTGCGCTCTCAGCACTTTTGGATTCATGATGGATTTTGTCCAGAAAAGGCCATAACAATATATCTGATCCTTACCGCACAGACTCGTCCGACGCGGGTGTAGACCGCCTTGTTGACCCCCTCTGCATCCACCTCACGTTCGGTGAAGAAGAAGTAAACTTTGTCATCATCTTTGTCGTCGTTATCGGGAATAACCGCTGACCCGACAAATCTTGGGACTGCAGAGATACAAATGCGAAAAAAGTTGAGTACAAGTGAATCAATGTCTGCAGTTTTCTGTACTGCGGTTGTGCACCACAACACCGCCTAGTGGGTGGTCTCGGATCCTTTGAAGGTGCGGACTTGAAAATTCATGATTGGATGGATTTCAACTGACCGTTAAGCTGCTGCCTGTCGTCCCGCTCGGTGCGGGTGTAAGTGCGGTTGTTGAGTCGACACAAGGCCGCATCGTTCTCCCAGTAGTCTGTGTAGAGGCCGACGTACAGTTCTCCACCTGAAACAAACAAGCGCCAACGCAGCTTGAATACATGATGGAATAAGACCGCTAGATGGCAGCATTGAATGACTTAAACCGCATTTTAAACAAGAACGTAGCGTGACATTTTAGCTCTGATTCATTTTCACCTGAGAGTGCAGAGGTGCATGGACTGTGGTGGCTGAACGGACACCGTCCTTTACCGCTTGTAATGCTCTCTTTTTGCAGAGTAAACAGCCTGTCCTGTCAGCACAAAGCAGTATGCGCATGATTACACATCAAACAGCCAAACGAAACAGGCTGGCTGATTAGTAATGAAGGCGAAGTCAACTGCGGATAGAAAATGATGGATGAGAGCTAAGTGAAAGTGATGGATGAGCCTAAATAAAAGCCTGTTGCTTTTACAGGTATATATATGAGGTCAACCCATATGCACGAGTGATTTTGGAGCTCTGACAGCCAGGTGGCTCTCACACACACACACGCAACCATTGATGCGCAGCCTGCATTTTTACGACCATCACTGGTGGTTTAGAACTGTCATTGATTTATGTGGAAGGTCCCGGAAGCCCGCTGTGCTGAGAATACCGCCCCTCAGATGACAGTAACAAAGGCCAGCTCCAGGTCACTACTCACTAGACCAGCGCTTCTCAAATAGTGGGGCGGTGATGCCAGGGGGGTGCCGATGACTCCAGGGAAAAGGCTTTGTTTTTGTCATGTGGAGTTTAATTGCAAAAAAATAAGGATTTTCTTTTTTCTTCTTCTTTTTTTTATTTTCAGGCTAAGCATAAATATTTAACAGTTTTGGAGGAGGAAAAAATATCACAACATTTGTTAGCAGGATCACACACACACACACACACACACACACACACACACACACACAAAGTTTCAGAACTTTTGGAGACATGACCCTGGGTCACATTGACCCAGGATATTACTATTTCAAAGAAACAAACTTAACACACGGGTATAAATTATTTGTTGCCTTAGTCACTTTGTGAATGGTTTACAAACACTTTTGAACACTTTTGGATAAAATATATTCTGGGTCAAATTGACCAGAAGATATTATTGCTGTTCTAGAGAAGTGAACATAAATCACAGGTTAAAACAGAATATTGGTTTGTATTTTCCACATTTCTGACCAATTTGGGTGACTTAAATACACCCGGGTCAAGTTGACCCAGGGACACTTTTATATTTCCTTGCAATCCAACATAACTGGAAGGTTAACGATATTTGATTAAACTATTCACATAGACTGAGAACTATGTAATAATCAGTTGTAGAGCTATTAGATTTGATTGTTTTTTATTTTACATTTTTCCTGATATTTTGGGCGTGACTAACAATAATGCACTTGGGCCCAGGTAGTCAGACATGACAGCCAAAATCTGGACGTGGGCTATGAGCTGGCATGGCCGCTTTAGAGCGCATCATTTTTGTGGCGTGGAAAAACCATGCAACTACCATGCAGGCTTTATTGCACTTTTGGAAGCTCTTAGAAGTCAACACAAGCTATTTTGTTAGGAAGCTCTTGTTAAGAGTCTTTTGTTAGGAAGCTCTTGTTAATACTGTATTTACTCTGGTGTGCCATACGAACAGCATATTTACTTTCACTTAACATGGACTATTTTGTTGTTTTTATTCATTTATTTTTTAATCCTGCATCTTGCTGCTAAAGGGGTTATTAGATGTGATTGGTAGAATATCGGGGCTTGAATTTTCTTTGGAAATATCTGCAAGTAAAGTGTATGCAATAGATAAAGAATGAAATTCGTCTCACTGAAGAGGAAACTGAAGGCATGAAGAAACCAAACCAATGAATTCAGAAATAAGGCATACAAACTGTGGGACAGCACTCCAACAAATTGGGCAATTGCAACTAAGTGGAGACTGATGAGTTCAGTACTAAAATGTCTCACCTTCCCCGTGTGTCCCACGTGTACCAAGGCACATATGGGATTAAAGGATGCTGTCCCACAAGCCAGGAGATGGGTCTGGTTATATTGCTGCAAAACTTTGATGTAGTTTGCGCACTCCATCTGTTGGAAGAATTAGAATGAATAAATCACAGTAGTGATGACGATGCATCAGTGGGCTGCTTGGGGCAAGGGGAAAAAAAAAAGGTCAGCGTGCTCTAAAAGAGAGTTGTAACATTATTGGCCTTCACTCCAGAACATGCAAGTACTGAAAGAATAGTGATTTATGAATACTGTGACAAAATATGCACTTATATACGTACTTTTTCTCTGCCCTTCATCAAGCATTCTTCAATTTGAGCTTCAGTACTGGCCCACTGGATCTGAAAACGAGTAGAGGGAACAAAATAACTGTAGATAATTAATACCATTGCTCCAAATGTGTCAAGTCACATGACTGTACGTGCAGTCAAAATAAAATGATATGTTTGATATGTCTAAACATACACATCTAATTATGTCGCATGATCCAGTAATATTCATTATTCTTGGATCAGGCCTACCTCTCTGTGATGCATGTTAACCTGGTCCAGACTGAGGGAGAACAAAGCATTTTTGGCCCCGACATAAAGTCTCTCGTGGCCCTCGTCCAGCAGCATGGTCTGGGGCTGAAGAGTTACTCCATTGCCAGGAAACACCCATGTCCTGTTCAACTGCCAAAGTTCTGTTGGGATAGCATCAACACGAGAGGTTGAGGATTAACAAAAAATGATTATGACAACACAGCAGTGGCGGTTTGTATTGTATTTCAAACAGTGCAAAACTTCCCATGCCCAGGTTAGACATGGTTAACTGAATTAAGCATTATTAGCCGTGTTCTGTCAATATTCGTTTGCTACATTCATGCTTCATGATGTATTTGTTGTGAAATGTGGGATTTAAAATACAAGAATTCTAATCAATGAAGACTGTGTTTGAGATTTTTATTCAACGGGGTTTTTTTTCCTCTTTGGCTTGTTATTAAATGACTTCCCTAGGTTCCTATTGCTCATGTGCTCCCGTGTCTGTGCGGACTACCCATAAATAATTGCATTTTACCTCTAAAAACCGAAACAGTGTGAAATTATTCCTCATCTATTCAAAAATGAAGGGACAATAAACACAGCTTATTCATGCATTTATTTATTTTTCTTCACTTTTTTCCACAAAAATCAGGTCCACACTTTAGATTCAAAATCTTTTATCTCCAAAAGAACTGCAGCAGGTGCATAATGCTGTAATACAAGGGCGTCAAACTGATTTTTATCGTGGGCCACATTGTACTTATAGTGTCTGTTAGAGGGCCGGAATAAATCTAAAAATAGTCTAAAAAAGCTTCAATTTTAACGTACCCCTTTAATTTCTCTAAAATCCAGAAAATGTTGGACTTAAAAATAAAAAAAACACGTGTCTAATAAAGGCCGTTTTTGCCGGTTTACAGTTTTGAATACAGAGGCCGATAAAAACTGTCCAAAAGATAGATCGGGAACAGAAAATGGTTATTTTTGAAGACAATCTGCAAGTTCAGCAAGAAACTTGAAATCAAATCAGCATTTGGCGGGCCACATAAAATGATGTGGCGGGCCGGTTCTGGCGCCCGGGCCTTGAGTTTGACACCTGTGCTTTAATGGAATGACACAGTCAAAAATAAATACAAATATATTGATTGAGCAGGCGCATGATGACGTCAGCGTTGCGCTAGCATTTGACTGGATACTCAGCTCAAATTGACCACGTGTTACAAGCATAAACTGATAACTGTCTTTGAACAAACTAAAATGACTTTTAGTGTATGTGTATTTATTTCGCCAACATCCAACCGTCGAATGGATGTCTGTCCTAAAGGAATACAAACTCGGAAATACGACCGCTACGTTGAAACGTTAACTTAAAGCCTCAATCGTGTCCATGAACACAGGAGAAATAAACAAGAATGGATTTCTTCTATTATATTACCCTTCGACTGTTTTTTGGTGAGTAAATGCTTTGCTTTAATATTTAATATTGTTGCTTCTGCTGCAAAGCGATCTATAAATAAAGCTGGGGTGAGCTTATTGTAACTATATTAGATCATTTCTTTCTGTGACACGTTTAATGGTGCCTTTTTGTTGATGAGGAAGTTCATTTCCTACCTCGGCAACGTTACCCGAATTTGCACACAAGTCGTCTTATTACTTTAGACACACCCCAGTAAATTCGTAACAGGATATATTTGTTTGAAAAACAGGTGTAGGCCTACTAGGTCATGAATAATATAAAGCAGTCGACGTATTTTTTGCCGTAAACCAAAGACCCCTTGAATTGTTTTATGAGTGGGATGCTGTGCTTTTGCATGCTTATTTTTTGTCGTTTTTTTTTTTGTCTTAAAGAAGTACACGACTAAAGTTCCAATTAGGCCCAATTTACACATTTTATCTTGGCAGAGGATTTTTCTAATGTACCATATTGTTTTGTAATTCCCTTAAACATTTTTTTAAATTCTTATACATATTCTGGTATATAGTTAAGTATTTTTTTTTCTGATAACACACATACATACTCTGCCACATTGATGAAAGATTATTCGCTGGTGTATATGCTCAAATTTAGATATGAATGACAGAAAGGCTTGTGTGAGTCATATCTGTGCATATGTGCCATGTGTTTCAAATTCAATATCTCCCCAAACAATTGACAGAGCAATAGCAGAGGGCTATCTTTTAATCTCGTCTCTTCCTCCCATGTGGTAAGAGGTAACTCTTCCTTTTGCTCTCTTAAGGTTCTCACATCATACATCAATCACCAAAAATGCATGCTGCACAGTAAGATGACAGTGTGCTTTTAGGCAGCGGGAAAGAGTTGCTTCGACGTTCTCTGAAGGTAGAAAAGTACACAAATGTAAATTTGTATTGAACCTATCTACAAAACTTGAGATAGGACTGAAGGTTGGTACATTTGATGGTTCACCGTAATATTAAAACACATTTACAGTTCATCAATTTAATGTCATAGTAAAGTTAATTTTTTCTTTTATTTTGATGAAAAAGCAAGATGTTGGTGTTTATTCTGCTGTATGTCTAATACATTGATATCTTTGCACGTTTAAGAACTCGAAACATATACGATGGAAGTACATATGGACAAGAACACTCCCATCCACATGTATTTTGCGGAGAGCTGCACATGTGTCCACTATGCACAAAAATGGATGCTGGCAAACTGACAGGCCTTTCTACAAAACATGCCGTCCATGTGCTGCATGGAGACAAGGTGCAAATAAGCAGAAACACTTTCAAGACTTTTAGGGTGATTGAAAGAAAGTGATGCTGAATCCAATACACTTTCTCTGAGACTCAACAGCCTTATATTTAAAAGAGGGAGAAAAAAAAGATTTCATTGCTCCCAAAAGGCCCGAACCAGGTGTCCTTGTGAATGGAAAAAGGGTGACCTGGTGTGTGTTAAATTTTGATAGGTTTACACGCGCAACAAGGGATTTAATTTAGGCCCTGGCCATGCCCAATCCTTACACCAGCCCTCAATAAAATGGATTTTAATTGCTTCCGTTCTGGTGGGAGTGCATGTTGAGTAGGGTCACACAAAGTAACCTTACAAAGAGTGTTGGCCTCAGCAGAGCTATGTGAGAAAACCTTCACAGAATAACTGACAATCTATCGCACAATGCTGCCACAAATGTTGCTACGCAGCAATCCTAACAATCATTTACAATACATAATGTTGGAACTTGTTAAAAATATGGTATTATTTGTTGACAAATCTATATTAATGTTTGTTATTCGGTGGGGGTTGTTTTTTTACAAATTATTAAACATTATAAATTGCTGATTTTTTTTTTTTTGTTTAGCGTGAGACAGCAAAGTCAGGAAGACATGAAAATGGAGGTGTAGGTGAGACTTGTTGGTCCGATGAATGGTAAATGTAATTTAAAAAACATCCTTATAGCACTTTATAACGGTATAATGACATGCGTTGTTTGTAAGGGGCTTTCTCGCCAATAAAGCAGCTCAAGTTTAGCCTACCACATAAATACAAAGCATCAAGCTGTGACAGACATCGCTATTGATTACAACAAAGACGCAAATGTAGCAAACCATGACAAAGCTCTTTGCCACGCGAAGCACGAACACCCTGTGTTTGTCCCAGGCGGGTGAATCGTAATGAAATCGAAAAGCATTATTCCATAGGTATGAAAGAACCCTGATATTTTTAACTTAGACCGGCGCTACTGCACGCATCTGACTGATATGTTTCAAATCCGTTAAATTCCGTTGTTGACAGGAAAAGAACCCATGTAAGTTTAAGCAAGATGACTTTTGAATTGTGAGGATTAGGCACCAAGAAAACTCTGCTTTGGGTTGTACTCACACTAAAATGTCTTACTTATGTGGACCACAACAATGGAGAACCTTGTTCTGAGGATTTGCTACCTGCTGAGGTTGAAGGGGCTAATTGCTGGATTTTCTTTCCTATCGTTTGTATACTTAAGGGAAACTTGATCATGAACATAGATGCAGGGACCGTTTTTCCCATTTTCATATGTCAGCCATAGCAAAATCCCACCCCCATTTGTTTAAAATAGGATAATGTATCCTCAGAGGAGTACGTGAGTGCAAGTAGTACTTTTTTGCGATTAAGGTCTCAATGTTGGAAAAACAGGAACTGTTTGTTTGAGTAGTACTGGGTCTGGAATTGCTAGGTGTTAGCGATTTGAGGTGGTGTGGCAAGTAGCCATACGTGCTCCCTGTAATTATCTAATCGGCACGCACGCAGACTCGCATCTCTCTTGGTCGCATTTCAGTTCAACGGAACTTGGCTGAAGGAGTGCATTCCATTCTGATGCTTGAGTGTCAGTCTGGCTCACAAAACAAGGAACTCCTTCTTTTCGGTGTGCAGTCAAAGTCTGCTAGCACTTATTTAGATGACAGACATCGATGGCCATTTAAAATGATGGCTTAAACAGCACGCATGTCAAAAACCTTGCTCGTCCAATTCTCACTTGTCTTGTTTGATAACAGAACATGGATGATTGCTCGACGTACCGGCGCAGGAAGGATGTAGGTATTTAATTGTGGGGAAAAAAAGGGTAGGAAGAATGAGTAAAGGAAGCAATGTAGCAAACAGTCAAAATACATTCATTTAAGGCTGTACAACAACTCTTAATTATTCATTTATTTATTTGTCGACTGTTTTGCTGATAGCCAGAGAAGTTTTCATTTTCTTCCTTTTTTTTTTTTAAAACAGGACATTAAATTGACAAAGCAATAACATAATGAACCAAGATTCAGTCAAGTAAAACAGAAATGTGAAATGTGAAAAATATTTTTTCATTTAAGTTGTTAAATTAAGCAATAAAGGAAGATGGACAAAAAACCTGCAAAAAGTCCCACGTGAAAAGAGGAAGACGTGAATTCAGGAAGTGACTGTTAATTAATTTTCACAAGGTTTTAAAAACTGCATTTAAATGTACTTTTGACCATGACGTGTGCACACTTCTTCAGGTCTTCCAACGGGTATCAAAATGAGGATCCAAAATCTTTGAACATGAATGTTTCCGAGTTCAGATACTAGTCCTGTTACAGATCAGTTTTCAAGGCTCGATACTCCAACCATATTTATGATGGAAATCTTTTGGTGAAACAGATTCAGGGTCAATTTTTTAAAGACCAATGATGCAGACAGCGATTGATTCTGAACCTCACCTGTGCTTGGGAGCCATTAAAAAAAAAAAAATAAGCAACTGGAAACTCTGGAAATTAAGAAAAGGTTGCTTGGTGGAAGTCGGATAAATCAGACGGAAACAAAACATGGAGGATGGAACAAAAAAAGGGAAAAACCAGAAAAGTAACAGATTTGCTGTAATTTTTCCCTTCTCATAAAAAAATGCTGAACAAAATAAGTTATGATGTGTTGAACTTAAAACTATAATTAACAAGAGTGCGCTTTTAGTCTAAAACACAACAGGTGTGCACTGCAATCATATTTGTCGGTCTCTCCTGTTATTAAGTGCAGCTGTACATCTTGAACTGATAGAAAAGGCAACGAGGGGGATTTCTGCATCTCATTTCGTCTTCCTTCTCAAACTGCTTCCTATCATCCAACGCCAACAAGGAATTTCTTTGCCACTAGCTAGAGACGTGAGAGGTGGCGATGAAGGGTTTCTTTTTTTTTTGCCGTTGGCCGAGATACCACATCAAATGGTAAATGCATGGAGGGGTGGGGGGGCGGGGGGGCTTCCCCCCCAAGACGGACACTTTCATCTGATAGGCAGTGAAAGAAGATGCAGACGATTCAGAGCTCTGCAATCCAAATAAACATTTGCATTCGTCTGGAGTGTGCGTGGAAACATTGAGACTACAATGTGCTTGCCAGTGAGCAACCTACTTTTTCAGTCGTACGTCTCTAAGCAGATGGGGCGGAGGGATTTGAGTCGCATAAACTAAGAGATCATAAAAACAAACTTTCACTCATCGTTCCTTCCATTTGACGCTCGTGTTTGATGCCAGTAGTAAAATTAGCACACTTTATATTTGTATGGCGCTTGCTCACTGACTGAAAATACGATAGAAGACAAACAACTTGAACAAAGTGAAGCAAAGAGTCGACTGTCCTTGAGGCCTCAGCATAAATGCGGTGTTCTGTCGGAGTTGTGCAAGGGTCACCAGGTCTGGGGTGTGTTGCCATTATCGGCAAACAACCTTGTGCTCTGGAACCCCCTTGTGTTAATGGAGTGATGTCACACATTGAGATGAGTCCCACATGGAAAGTGGAACAACTTTAGCGGTTTCATATTTACTCTTACTTGTCTACAATGTCAATGCCCAAGCCAAGATTAATAATCCTTCCTGCGATTAATGTTTATGTTCATTATAGGGCCGAAATGAGTCCTCGGGTAATTCGAGTACCTCGGTTCAAAAGTAGCTCGTTACGCTTTTATGTTGAAGTTATTCCCGGCAGCCTGTCCCAGAGTAATGACTTGACTAGTCTTTCTACTGCATCTGCTGCTCCCAACTTCAAATACAAACTGCATAATATTGTTGTGAAATCACATCTAATTGCCAATTCAACTGACATACAGCACCTGTTGCCATTGGTTACCAGTGGCTTGGGCTTTGTTATTGCAGCATCTTGCCGCGAACCACCAGCGTTCAATTGGCCCCCGGAGATTGGAGCGATAGAATGACTGCACACTTTGACGCTCTCAGCCTGACAGTTGCCGTTCCTGCTGATCACATTTTAACATACCATGCTAAACACACTGTGCCATTTCATCTGATATGAATTTATGGAGAGAGATTTGTCTAAAATCCAAGAGACTCATCGTTATATGCATAGTTGTAACACACAATGAAACTCTTATTCTGTTGGCTTCCCGAGCAGCAGACTACATTCCATAACCGAGCAATAAATAAATAAACAACAAACAGATATTGTGGTGCTAATAATGTAGTGAAGACAATCATGTAGTGCAAACTTTTAGTGCAATATATTGTTCATGCATGCAGTAGGAGGCAGATTAGTTCGTAAGGAATTTAAAAATCTGAATGGTTTGTGGGGAGAAGCTTTTTGCCAGTCGGGCAGTCCTGGCCCTGTGCATCTGTCTGCGTCGTTAGGCAAATTACAGGATTTTGCAAAGCTAGGGTAACACTGAATTGTCATTACAATCACATATCACATTTTAAAAGAATACTAAATAAAGCCCCTATCTTACTAATGAGTGAACGTCGGCAAAGATAGTGGATGCTGTTTCCTAATCAGAGTTAATTCAAGGTAGCAATCATTCATTTGCCTGTTAGATTTTTTTCAACAAGCAAATCCATTAAAATTTTGGGTACCATTTGGAGAATGTTTTGTCAGAGTTTCCAACCTTTAGCAATCCCTTGCGAACCCCCTGATGAGTGCGCATTTGCGACCTTCGCCAATACCTGCAAAAGTTCACCCCTCAGTTTGTTAAAAATAAATAATCTAAAAATAACTAATTTGTCCATAATTCATTTGATAACTTCATTATCTCATATACAATTACTCCAATTAAAAATGTGTTTTGCCACTATCACATGTGCTCAAGGCTGAAGAAACAACCAATCACGGTTCAGATAGTGATCGTCACTGATGATGATTGGACATTAGATCTGAACAGCTGTCAATTTGCTGCCCCTTAAAGCGAGCAGGCGGACTTTTTTGGGTGGTGGTGGGTATTCTAAAATAAGCGTTATATTATTCTCACAGACAGAAGGCTTGGAGTGAAGATTTTCTTGTCATTTACAGTTTACTGTTCCCCAGCTGTACCTTGAGTGACATATATCTGTGAGTATTAGTCATGCTTTAATTTTTGTGAAGGTGTTAACTGTACATTAAAAACAGGTAGTATAATATAAACCTGTAAGTAGGTAGAATATGTACAGATATCTACAATAATGTGCAGGATACCTGCACTAATGTGCAAGTGAGCATGGAGATTCAGATCATGTGCATGCTTGGTTAGGCACAGCTTTTTACAAGTGGTTTGTAATAGGAGCTGTAAAAATAGTCCAAACATTCAGGAATAAGGTGTATGCTCTTGGCATCGTCACAGCTATTAGAGTGATATCATCAGCTGTATTGTGCAGAAGGGAAGAAAGTGAAAGAGTTCCTGAGTCTGACTAGTTGTGCATTTTACACTCCTGTACCTGAAGCCTGACGAGAGCAGAGTGAACAGTCCATGTTGGGGGTGGGTGGGGTTGTCTTAACTTAAGTCACTTAAGTTTCATAAGCATGCGGAATGTGACTAATTTTTGCCATTTTGTCATTCTTAAAACAAAGTGATTGTGAGAAGTTGAAGTAGGAACTTGTTATGGGGATTTTATAGCAGTCTTTTGGTTGTTTGGTGGAACTACTTCATTAGGAAAGATTAAACCAATTGTCTCTATGAGAGAATACAAGATAGAAGAATACAAGGTTTGACCGGGTTTATATCATGCTATCAGGTCTAATAGAAGACACCCATATTCTCTCCAATGCAAAAAAAGTGTATTGTCACACTCAAATGTCAAGGATCCATTTTATCAGCGCAAATATAATCTGTGAAGGCTCAAGTAATCTCAGTCTTCACACCATAGTCCTCTTCTTGTTTTTTTTGTTTTTGTTTTTTTTTTTCCCCACGAGGAAAAGGTCAGACAGAACATCGGAGCTTTACCAGCTGCCTCCCCCTTGACACCTGATTAATGAACACGCATACACAGTGGGAGGGCAACTGTTCAGAGATATACACAGACAAAATGAGGTGGAGATGTGAAAGCCCAGGGAGAAGGTGTGCTGAAGATATCGTTTTTCCTTTGTCGACCTACAAAGTGTGATTCACCCAATCAGTCAAACCTCCATTTTGCCAGAAGGTCTGACAACTGAACGTGCACCACTCAAGTTAATTGCACATCTCACTTCACTTTTATTGTATTAAAAAAAAAAATCTTTTTCTATTTGCAGAACTACACTGGTATTCCCCTACTTGGAGCAATGTGCATGCCCCGTCATTTTCAAAGCTACAAAATATATGAAGTGCCATTTTGCCGGCAGTGGAAGGTCTGAAATTAACAGTTTAAAGGGATGGGGAGGTCTTTATTACTCTATAATTATGAGCTGACTAATCATCAATCTCAGCTTTTTTTTTTCCACCTAGTTATTTACTCCTCTTGATGAGACGGCATGTGGCGTTTAACTTGGAAGATAAACTATGTGCATTAGGTATGAGACCGTGCCCAAACTATTTGTGGCAAACCAGCACATTTTTGTCAGCTGAAGTGCAAGTGGTTACATTGTTGTGTGTTATGAGGTTAATATTGCAGCAGGACATTGTAAGTTGCTGTTGCCATGGTAGCCAGGACATCCATTTGTTGGGTGGCCTTTTGGGCGGGGTGGTTTTTTTTTTTTTGTCTCTCTGCTTCACAATAGAATGCAATGCAGCTGCTGTATTGAAATAAAACCACCAAGCCATCAGCAGCATATCAAATGAGATCGTAGTGAGTAAATTGATGCATGCCAAGCCCGAACACCTTACTTGCAGCTCCCTGTGAAACGTTTCATGAGCAGCACAACTTATGACTGTTATGACAGAAGTCTGGAAGACTTGCAAATGCTCATCTAATGCAGAGGGATGAAAACTGGAGCAAAATAGTTTGCGTCTTATGCAAGGGGAATTAATTAACACAAAACTGGAATCAACACCTGGAGTAAGATACATAAGACATTAGAGGATATTTGGATTCTGCAGGGTCAGCTTCTGCTCTAAAAACAGCTCTGAATTTTGGATACTTACTTAGTACACAATTTGATTGAAGTAGAAACTTGGAATGTCGACTGTTTAGCGGTTATCTCATATAAATCTGTATCAAACACACTGGGGAAAAAAAAAGGAAGGGTGGAAATAACTCTGAATATGAACATCAAGGCATGCAAATATTTGCTCGCTGGCAAGGTCGTCCAAGACAGATATGCTGATCTGCCCTTGCGGAATTCATGTGAAGTTACCAGTAGAAATTTGAAGATTCCTATTGTTCCAAGCAGGTTAAACATACAAGGTTTCACCACTCAAAAAGTATTTTTCAAATCTTCTCAAGGTGCAGAATCAATCGCAACAGGACTGTTTGAATTGTCTTAGATTACTTTTTACCTCTCGTCCAAACATTCTTTGTTCAAGCCACTGGCTAAATAGAGCAGCATGAGTACTGATATGAAAAGCCAACTATAACTTTGAGAATGCAAAACACCAGCTGTTAAGCGTCATCTTATTTTATATTACACTTCATTGTAACAATGGAAAGCTCAACCTAAATATAGATGGCCTCTTCTGAATTCTTCCAATTCTCAAGTAAAAGTATTTCCTCCACATTAGTCCTGTCCATCATTTGCAGAAGTGGACCCGGATACTTCACTCTGTTATGATAGCAGATGTTTTTGTAATATTTCTCTATGTGCCTAAGGAGACCATTTGAATTCATCTCAGCTCTCTCCCTGAACCACGTCCAAGCCACCAGCTTGTGAAAAATTCAGAGTTTTCCCTCTGCGTCTGAGTGGGACTTTTCAACTTGGGAAAAAATATACAGTAGGCATCCACTTACAGACCGCAACATGGAGCAAGGGATCCATAAAAGAAAAAAAAAAAAAACTCGGTTGGTTTGACGCAGTGAATTTCTGCACAACAACTGCATTACTGACACAGTGCATTTAGTTAAATGAATGGTCATAGGTGACCACAATCAATTGTACCGGTTCTTATGCTGATGCCTATATATTCGCCAGGGAGCTTTATACTATGGAGGCTTCAAGAGTTCTCTTGAATGAATGACTGCATGTTCCCCATTTCTTTGCTAGCCAGAACATGTATGACCAAAGAGAGACCGCAACTCGGTGGGGTGTCAAGCACTTACAGCTTGGCTGACAGATCCTTCATTATTTTGGTGATTAACAAGCGTGTGAGTCTAGCTGACATTGAACATCAGTCATGCATTATTAGCAGAGGCTGAGGTGTGTTAGTATTCCTTTTTGATGTTCACTGGAATGCATTTTTTCACAGCGGATCAAGAGCACTTTCATATACAGGTATGATCTATAAGCTACGACGTTGAGCTGAATTTGAAGAATAAGTAGGCCACACGTCACCACTAGGACGCGGGACTGGACTTCATTTCCCTTCCAATCCAAAATCACATCCAGACTTGGCTGTATCTAAGAGCAACTGAGATGGCGCAATGCTTGGGTGTTTCTACAGGTATGGTTTACGGTCTTTGAAATACTTAGTCTCTGAACAATACTGAGGCTGATACACGCATCTTGTGTTGACTTAAACTGTCATCCATGTGATATTGACTCGGTACTTTCATCTAGCTTTATTTGACAGGGATGTACCTAGCTAAATCAAAAGGCAACATAAGGCTGAGAGTGGAAGATAAAGCTCAACATCAAAATATACAAAATCCTCCCAGCCCTGCCTTCCTCTTTCATTTCCATACCGAATGAACGTGATGGCATGCAACGTGACTGTGTTTTGCTTTTTTTTTTTTTTTTTTCCAGAAGAAAGTGATGCTCCCTGGTTTTGAGGAGGTACTGTATTTTCAGCATCACAGAGAATGCTCACGATGAGATGCAGCTGTGCATAGAGGTCTGCCATTTACCAATGGAAATACAGTGAGTTGGTTTGTGGAATGTAAGAGATACGCTGCCAATGCTGTCAAACCTGACAAGATATCTTTGTGTGCAAGCATCGTCCACACCCTCAGAGCATACATTTTACATTCAGAGGATAAGGTTAGCTGAGAGTCCGCCTGTTTGTCCTGAGAAAGGAGACTTCTTTTTTTTTTTGACCGAGGAATCAAAGAAAAAAACAACAACTGGAAAGTGGGCATTTGTTTGTTTGCAACTATTATTTATACTTGTAATGAATTATTTATTTATTCATGTTATGAAAAAAAGTATAGCATGTAAACAGATATATCATTTAAATTTCTGTTTGTTAGAATATAGTTTTTGTTTTGAAAATATCATTCATAAATTAGTATTGGTTCCGGTATCAAACGTTTTTCAATTGCCATAGTCCCCACACAGCACTACGAAGCATACTGGGTTATCGCCATATTTGCTGGTTTTCTATTTTTGGTTTATATTCATAACCTATAAGTGTTTAGATGTAATATTGACTCAATCGTTTTTTTTTAGTGTAACCCTAGCTCTGAAACCTCATAAGTTCCATTATGATTATTTTTTTTCAAATATCTAAACTCACTCGACATGTGTGAATGTTATTCTTTTAAATAATTGATGATCTAAAATTGATTGATCTCTATCACAATGCAATGATCAGGGCAAAACAAATTCTGATCCCCACTATTTAGCCCTCTTCACAATTTTTGAATCCCGCCGTGACCCAAAAGCTGAGGCAAATTATTGTGCACAGATGAATCAACATTGTGCTGCTTCACGGTTGTAACTGCTGACCCCAATATTTTATAAAAGGTCCAATGGCGCTGTGTGTTTATAAGTTATTGACCGTTCAAATTCCACACCTATAGCCAACCATGACTAACAGGCTTATGTGGATTTACCACTCTGTTGCTATAGCGATCAAAGAAATGTGTGAGAAAAATGACAGCGTTTATTCTGCGAAGATTAAAACATTATCAACACCGTCACCAAGTTAACCAGCACAAAGTATCCACCTTTCTTCATTCCTATTTCTCAGTACTTCACCCATTGCTGTGATATTTTGGAATTAAAGGCAGACACATTGTGCGTTCTCAGCCCCCATGGTTGTACAGAACAAATACGGAACTGCTTCTTTGTGGGATGGAAGAATAAAAAATGACAACCTTGGGTTTAATTTGATGTAGCATGGATGCTGCCTTTATGCTTGTGAGTCTTTGTGGCCAAGGAGTTGACTATTAAAACTCGTTTGATTTTCTGTCAGTGACGAAATATTGGGTCACTTTAAAGGGTAATTTATTGAAATAATTGGGGATGTGCTGTGGGAAAAGTCAAAATCTTCAACTTTGTTAGAGGATCAGTAAAGTTTCCTTTTTTTGTCTTTCAAATGGCTTGCTTCGAAAATTTACCAGGAACTGCCTGTTGGCTTTGATGTAGGCCAAGAATTACTACAGGAATTCCCCACATTTTTCTCGAGAAATGCCTTTACATTATCCATTCTTTGAATCCCATAAATAGTGGGGCGGGCCCCCCTGGCTGGGGCGTGAGGTGATGGCGGAAGACCCCGGGGAAAAGGCTTTGTTTCTGTCATTTGAAGTGTAATTGCAATAAAATAAGAATTTTCATCGTTTTTAGTTTCAGGCACTTTGATGCACTTGGTTATTTTTTTTCTGTTTTAGACTAAACTGTAACCCGAACAGTTGTTGAAAATTGCGGGCTTGGCAAAATGTAATTGAGAAGCACTGCCGTAAGGCAAGAAGGCGATGGCAAATTTCTACGAAAGTTACAGTGCTCAAAAATGTAAGATTAATGCCATACCTGCACAAAATTGCTAGCAATGGTGGTTGTCAAATTATGATTGTATATTACTGCAATCTTGTCAACTGTAATGGTCTGAATTACCGTAAATTTGATTCCTCATTGTTCAAAATAGTCACACTTATATGAGGTGGACCCTGAAAATTCATGGTGGATGTTTACCAAGACTGAACACGAATAGCATATTTTTCATGAATAATCCATAAAATCCAAAAAATATGACCCCCCCACTTTAATAATGAATCAAATGCTTATAAACATATTTACATGCTGTACCTTTTAACAATATAGTATATAGTACAGCAAACTAAGCACACATATTGTACAGTATCATGCAATTGCAATGGCTATGATGAATTACTTTTGGAGTGCATTCTGGTGCAAAACAATGAACGTTTGACTGCATGCCAAAGCGCAGGAGTCACACTGATAGTGTCAAGCGCCAATGGGCGTCTTTGCTAGTCAGAAAGTTGGATACTTTTGAGGCTGCTGTCTCTACAATGCTCTGCACTTCGATTGGTTGTGAACCAAAAGTGCTCAATCCATGCAGTGACAACGCAACCTGGTTATATTAGGGATGTTTTGCTGAGCTGTTTTAAGGAATATACTGGTTTTGACACTGTGTTTAGTCGTTATTTTACATGCAGCCTAATCGTGTTAACCTGAATATTGGCAATATTCAGGTTTTTAAATTGCTTGCAGACAGGCACAAAAAAATCGAATATGCTTATATTTTGAATAACCTAAGAAAGACCCCCCCCCTTCTCTCCCAAATATATGGTCACTTAGTCATTAGGGTTACCTCCTTCTCTGTGTGCTCTAATTGCAAGGAATCTGAAATCTGGGGCTTTTGATACAAAACTACTTAGAATAAGTGTTACTATGCCGTTTAAACTGGGGTCCTTAAGGAGAAGTCATTTCAGCCTTGTTACATTTCCACTTGCTATGCATTGGTTTCTCCGGAGTAAACAAAACAGGGCGAAGCTCAGACTATACAAAGCAAGGAGGAAACCAATTATTTATTATTGCTTATCGCTTTGACAACAAGGGATACAATATGTGGAAATGTCACAGTTTTTGTTTTGTGTTCTGTTGTATTCTTGTTCAATTTTGTTGATAATGTCTTTTTGTTAAATGTTATATTTCAGTTGCAACAGCTCTTAGCTCTTCAAATCCCCAATTTTGTCGTACACCAGTACAATGACATTAATGGTATTCAATTCTATTTATTACTGTGTTGAGTGACATATCATCTTTTAATAACAGTAAATCAATCAATCAAATCAATCTGAGATAAAACTATTAGCATAACCCTATTGCCTAATGCATGGCAAAAGAGACATTTGGGATGTTTCAGAAACCTAAACTTTGACGTTTACTCGACTTTAGTCCGAATATGACTGCATTTGAATGTAGTCACTAACAAAACTAACACAGCTGTTAAATATGTGATTGGGTAATCAATTTTGGGGACTGTGAACAGAGTGTTTAGTCCAGTGGATAACTTGTACAAAAAAGTGTTTATTGCAGAAAGTCTCAGGTCCAGGTCTCATTTAAAGATCTGTAATAGAGTAATACAGATCACTCATACTTTTGGCAATATTTTGCCTCACACGCTCAAAAAAGGCCACATTACAGTAAAATTGCAAATATGATAAATGATAATATATTAAGAAAGATAATATAATTGAGCCCACCTCACACACAGACACACATGCACACGCACGCACACAAATATTAGTTATAAGGTGAATTTGTGCCTCACCATGAATATGTGGGTTTCAACTGTATAACCTTTTTTAATTTCATTTTAATTCTCCATTCTTGCCCCGGTGACCCAATCTCGGATAAGCGAAAGAAATTGAATGGATGTACGGAGCAATTTTCAAACAAATTTTGACACAATGACTTGCTTTTTAAGCTGAAATTACTTTAGAAGCCTTATGAATGTTGATTGTTTGCTACTTTGGCAACAAACAGAATCTCACATTAGACAGCAAACTGAATATTTCTTACCTTTGTGTGAGAGCCGTATCCTGGGATAGACGCTGTTGGCTGTGCCAACTGTGCTCGGAACCAAATTCAACATCATCAGCGCCAGAAGGCTGGTCCTCAAGCAGTCCTCCATCCTCCTAGGAACAATCTCCACATTCATCTCCAAAAGAAAGACTGCAAGGGACTCTAAACCCCAATAATCAGTGGAAAGTCTTTTTTTACCCCCAGAATAAAAGGATTAATAAAGAATCTTGTTGAAAACTAAACAAGATGAGTCTGCCTGAAGGTAACGATCCATTTATGGATCGTCATCACAGCTTGTGCAGCTTCCTCACTGTCTCCTTGCGCCGTAATAGCAGTCAGCTGGCCGCATCCACCCACAGGCTTGGTGGACAGCGTTGACTATTATTTTCTCACTTGCTCTTAGTAACCAGGGAGAAGTACAGGTCCAATTGCTGCCTTCACGCTGCAGTGCTCACTGCTCTCCATATGTTGTTCCTTCTGTTTGTTTGTCTGGATGTTGACTCGGATGTGCTCTTTCCCATGCCAAAGGGAACAAGAAAAAAATAGTAAGAGAATCCCACACAGGTGATCAATAATCACATCACATTAGTCTTTCCCAGCAGGCAGGAAGCGCTGTAGTGCGTCAATTCCACTTGAGTCCTCTGGAGTCAGTCAATCTCTGGATGGGAGCCCTGCAGGAACGCCTAAGCAGGAGAGGGGAGGAGCAGGGAGCCTCACGCCTGGCGTGCGCTCGCTATGCACAAGGCAGGAAAGTCAAGCTGTGAATCTGTAAAGAAAGCTCAAACAGGAAGGGAGGATCCCCAAACCTCAGCTCCAAAGTGTGTCACTATAGTTGATAGCTACCGATCTGGCCACGTGCCACTGTATAATGACTGCTTTGCTGTTTAAAGGCTGGAAAACTGCCTGCATCCTCATGTCAACTGTTTGAAGAGCTCTTTGCTGCTTAGGGGGCAGCTGGTTTCAGCGAGGCTGTTTGTCCAGATGAGGAGCTGTCACAGGCAGGTTCTCCTTTCCCATGTCCCCAACACTTTCACAACCTCCTTTGATGCCCCTGCCTCCTACAGCTATACAGATCTTAGCCAACATTGTTGCTTTGTTTGCACACATTGCCTTGTTGTCCTCTTTATAGTTCCACAAAACGTCAGTAGCACAGTTGCCATGGAATTTCATGTGGAAGGTGGTCTCATGACTAGGCACTTGATCTTTTTTTTCTGTCTCCTTCTTCCCATCTCAACAGATTAAAAAAAAAAAAAACCAGCAGTGAGCTGTTGTTACAAGTCATCTCACATTTGTTGCCTTGGTCAATTTTAAAATGTATCTCTACTTGGTTTTTGAAAGTGTATCCATCTAAGAATATCTACTTGTACGCAAATGCGGCATTCTGTGAGGGTTTACGTCAGCAAAACATTTCTGGCATGTTTGAGGAAGGTGTCAAGACCTGACATGTCTTTTTTTTAAACTTGATATCTGTGTTAACTCTCAAGGAGTTAACAAAACCGTTGGATCGTTCACTTTCCATTTATTTGGTGCTTTTTCACACAGTTATGTTGACCGATAAGTTTCTAGTTGCACGCTCCCATTCAAATGTGTTGGATTGCGTGTGCGTGTGTGTGTGTGTGTGTGTGTGTGTGTGAATGTTTATTTATTTATTTATTTTAACTGTAGAC
Organism: Hippichthys cyanospilos; assembly: GCF_059441005.1. Classification (NCBI taxonomy): domain Eukaryota; kingdom Metazoa; phylum Chordata; class Actinopteri; order Syngnathiformes; family Syngnathidae; genus Hippichthys; species Hippichthys cyanospilos. Next base: position 14,543,507 of record NC_142374.1, read on the forward strand.
TCAAGTCATTTGTGCTTGATAAAAAAAATTAGGTCAGAAGGTCCATTTCTGATTTTAACATGAATGCATTCCCAATTAGCCTAAAGTCTGCCTCATTTACAACCTTTAGAATTTTTGTCCCCCCCACTAATTCAATTTAACAACAAATTTTGTATTTGGGATTGATAATAAAATGATCTGAAAGATTAATACACTGCTACTTTTTTTTTATAATCTTTGTCCCACAAAATGTAAACAGAATAGCATCCTGCATACTCTTGGCAAGAAAAATAAGACTGTCTATAACATTTGAGGATTTGATTTAGGCATCCAGTTAGTGGAGCCACAACATCTGTTTTCTCTTGACATCTCTTTTCCATATCTTTGTGGTGACACCAACATGAAGTCATGCTAATCACTCATGTGCAAGCATCTAAGGGATTTGGAAAGGAGGAATACTCCCTTAACTCTTTTTGGATAACGTCGTCTGGAACATTTTCCATTCTATAGTCTTGGCGCTGGCAGTTAATGGTGAAGCAAAAACAATGGCTTCAATGAGTTTTTTAGTTTGACCGCTTAAAACACTGTGTTGGAGTCTTTAGTTACAACAGCAGTATAAATTGAGACACAGTCCGGATCATGAAATTGCAATCGACTGCATTAGCTGTAGCAGCTGCAGCCCAGCCCCTCGCTCCAATGTGGGGGATCTGGTGGCTTCAACTCCCACGTTGCACCTGTTCCCCAGAGAACAGAAGGACTTTGTGGGCTCGCTATATACACAAACTCAGTTATGCCGCTGCCTTGTTGCAATTATAGGTTCTCGTCTGCTGGTCTGGGCGAGACAACTGCCCAATGTCAGGGGAATGTGGTTGACTGACACACTATCGCCCGTCTGGTGCCGAGACATTTCTGTTGAGCGTGTGCATTAACCTTACAACCTGATGAAAGGTGCTCTGTGGGATTTTCTTTTCCCTTTTGCCTAAGCCCCCGGCCCAGATTAATAGCCATTTAAAAAGGCTAATGTACATGGCCAGTGGGCGCAAGTATCCATTTACTCCTTCCTACCAGTCTAATAGATGTAATCAGTCTACTTTCTTCCAAAGATGGCAACAGTCAGGTCCTCCAGATTTTGCTTCGTAATCCCCTCTTGCTCAGTTTCCACTTCCCCCCCTCATGATTTGTGTCAGTGCTTGATGCCTCCCATGAAGCACAGATATCCCACAGTAACAGCAGAGGAAAATAGGGCAGGACAATGTGGCTTTGCAATTTCAATCGTTTTTTCTATTTTTATTTCCTTTTTAAGTGTGTGTGTATGTTTTCCCCATTCACTTAGGAAAATCCATTGTTATGACTACTCAAATGGAGTTTGGTTTTTTTTTTTCCTTTCTGGGATTTGCTATTAGTTCTGTTGATTCCCCAAAAACCTTGGCACATTTCTCCAGTGTTTTTCGTCTTCATTAGGCTACATTAGGTCAAGTTTCACCACAAAAGTAGACATAATAATAATTGGTTATCAAAATTTTGTCCTGCCTTATTGGAATCAACATCAGCCTGAAAAAAAATACCCATTGGTGATCCCTAATATAAAATATCCTTAATAAAAAATAAATAAATAAAAGAAATGAAAAATACAGTAATCAAACAAGTGATGCAAGGGATCTCAGCAAAACACAACTTAGCTATATGTTTCAACATATGGCATCAACTGGTTTAGGCTTTAGACTAATCCACTATACCCGGGAGGCCCCCCTCATTTTGTCACTGACATCATCTCAGCAGGCACCGTACAAAACGTCAACTATGAATTGTCCGGAAGGATTATTGTACCTGACGCTTGTGTCAGTTTTGAAACATTGCATCAACCAGAGGAGAATATTCACTTCATCAAAAGAAGCTAGTGGAAGCCATTCTTTTTCCTTTGCTTCATCATTATAGGTGGGTTTTTTTTTCTGGATTGTTTGCTGCTGCTGCACATTCTATTCCATCTTTTACCAATCAGTGGCCTCCAAAGTATTCGAACCTCCCTGTTTTGGGAAAGCAATGTATACCAAGGAAAGAGAGTACAGTATAGTAGATAATCTCCATGTAAACGTGGCACCTTTCGTGTCATCATTCAATACAATTTGAACATTTATTCCACTCACCTAATTCCTAGCAGCAATGAAAGTTGCAAGTAACACTTTTCAAAAAGAGATAATTGTTAAAGCAGTCATAAAGATTTCTTAAGCACTGACGGTGCCTTTGTTAGTTCGTTAGTACTGAGTCGATCATCCCTTACATGCCAGTGAATTATTCTTTTGATTTATCAAACAAAACCTGGAAGAGATAATTGAGCAGCAATATGGATACATAGGCATTTGCACCACCAGCGTCACGCTTCATAATTTTAACATTTATGAATTCCATAGTGACCTTGTCAGAAACACCTTCACCTTTGGGCCTTTAAGAGTCTTTATTGAGTGTGAAAAGCTGCTTTGATTGAGTGCTGACATCTGGTGTTTGTTTGGATACGCCACGTCCGAATGCCCAGGGTTTTCCTTTCATGCTGTCCAAACACGGCAAAAATTCATTCACGTTAATGCTGTCTCAATTCACAGAAGCCTCCTGTATAGATATACTGGACATGGACACACTCCCCGTGGATGCATCTCCTATACTTTTGAAACACAATGAGAGGAAGGAAGAGCTGAAAGCTAGATTAATAATGGAATCTATGCATGTTTTATGCGCACAGGACTTCCAAAAGCTAAATATGAATCAGGTCTCTGGTGTCTATACTTCAGAGCTACTAGATACGCCAAGCGTTTACACAGGTGGCCGTCACATGGGCCGTGAGCTTTGTCCGTGACTAGAAACACAACCAGGATTTTAAAGCAACTTGCTGTAATAGTAGCTTTGAAATAGCAGCTTGGAATTCTATAGCACCTTTTGTCGCCACGGCGACCCCGATGAAGCTACTTTTGTGGTCTATATTGAATGCGCAGCTTAGAAGTTTGATACATTAACTCGAGCTTTGATGCTACTGTTACAGTTCATATTTGTGCAGCGCTAAACTTTTGTATCTTCTGCATATGCCTTTGTTACTTCCATTTCCTTGTCACATAGTCAATGTAACCCTAATATACAATATAATGAGTGAAATTATTCATAGCTGAATGACTTGGCTTCAATCAGCTACCTAACTCCACCATGGTACACTCTTTCAATACAATCTTGCCTGCTATTTTGTTTTGTTTTTTTGTTTGTTTTGACTTACAAATATAAAACAAAGAATTCCATGATGTTGGACTTTTCTACTTCAGCATTTTTAAATGGCTGTCAATGCCAAAAACACATGTGGTTAACCTACTTACTTCATATGTGAAGCTTACATTCTCCCAAAGAGCTCATGGTGCATTTCACTGTCAGAAGAAGTTAAAATTGTGGAGCGAGACAATATAAATTGGCACACTTGACAGGTTGAACCAATTAAGTGTGCACATGTACTGTATGAATTCCTACTCTGGGCGTTTTGAACTTACAGATTGTGGGGAGACAAGTAGCGGGAAGTATGTACCGCAATGTTTCACAACCTTTGAGCCAAAGCACCATTTGTGAGAAAAATCTAAAGGCGCACAAAAAACATCACAAACTGAAGACTGAAATGATAATAATCTTTTCCCACTGTACTCAAAGTTATCTTATTCGCTGTAAAATCTGGGCATGTTTATTTGAAGTCAAAGTCAATATACTCACAGGAAACGGTCTGTTGTAGGAATTGCGACAGGTGGATACACAGTATCACTATGTCACTTGCATAGGGAGATGAAGAAAGGTATGTTTGTAATTTTAAAAAAAACACATTTTATAACTGTGCATAATATCACATGGAAATAACTGATGTGTAACACAATTTACAGTTTTTTTTTTTCTACAACTTCTGCCGCAAAGTACCTCAATCACCCAAATGACTGGATCTCATCAAATGGTAAACACATTGTAACCACCATCTAAAATGGTACATCCCACAAGGTTGTGACCACCTAGAAAAATAGAAAAAACTACTGCGGATTCACTTGTGTTTTTTGACATCCTTCCTATATGAATCAGTAATGGGATATCCAGCCGAAGTCGCTGGGGTGCGTGGACGTCACCATCTGGCCTCCCGTGAATCTTCATCCATCATCATGGCAACGGTCACGTAATCTATAGGTGTGCTCATGTGCATGCATGTCTGCTGCATGCTTATGAGCTTTATTCCTTTGGCAATGTCAAAGGTTCGTATTTACTGCGTTTTCTAATGCGGGGAGTAGAAATGCAGACTATTCAGATATTAGATTGACAGATCACCTGAGTAAAAGCCTATGCAAGTAATTCAGTCAGCACAAGCCATAAGCTTACAACCTTAGACATGAAAAATTAAAATTGGAAAAATTGAAAAAAAAATTAACATTTCATCTAATTTGAATATCAATTGCATACACATTTGTCCAAGCCACTGCTTGAAAGCAATTGCTCTTTGTGTAGTTAGATCTTCACTTACACAGTTTTTACCCCCCCCCCCCCTTCCCACACACACACACACACACACACACACACACACACACACTCCGCCAATGGAAACTCCTTGAAAAACAATCAGTCACAGATTGCAGTTTCACCTGTGAGATTTACTATACTTAGGTGCCTTGACCCCACTTATTGCTCAAAACACTCTACTCTCGTATAATCTTTTCCCATAAAATGATCAAATACGGCGTTCAACTACTACAGTTAGTGTGTCTAATACAGTAAAAAAAATAGAGCTTAATCAAGATCTGCAAATTGATCAAATTCATCTCTTTAGTCCAACCTAAAGATTTCTGAGAAATACCGTCAGTTTTTTTTTTTTTTTTTAACTTTGATACATTGTGGTATTGCAACAGATCAAAATCATTATCATACAGCAAGACAAATAGTGCCTTCAGGCATGAATTTACTTTAATTGACTTTAACAGCTACAGTTGTACCAGTGTTGTAAAGTTTAGTTTGGCAAACAGCTTTGCTCTGGCTTGCTACATTAGTGTCTTTGTTTTTTCCTTTGCATTTGTGGGTTAGGCTAAACTTGAGCTGCTTCTTTTTTCTTCTTTTTTTTTCCTTATGTTAGCATTCATTGACCGACAGCTCTCCTGTTAATCTTCCTTTTGTTCCTGTTTGCCCTCCAAGCACAAAAGGAGCCTATCAGGTTTTGCCAAACACAATGACTGCCAATCAGTGTCCACTTCAGGGCGTGATTGACCTTTGTTTTCCAAAAACTCAAGCACAAGAAGCCCGATGCATGAAAACAGATCTAATCAATACTGAAATCAGAACATTAGGTGATTAAAATGTAAATAAAGGAGCACTTTAACTGACTAAAATTCATTTTTGACTGAGAAAAAATAGCTCTTAACAGTATTATACCATATGAGAGAATTCAGTAATAATAATTCAGTAATAATAACTAATAACTTAAAAACTAAAACATTAAACTTTGTCTGAATTGAAAGTTGTGAATCAAATTAGCATCGTGCTGCACCTTCTGTCACTTTTTTTCCTCTTTCATTTTTCTCTTGTTTTCATCATACATCCACAAGTGCAGACTAAAAATCTGCCCGCAGCATGCACTTATGGCCTTTTTCCTCTTGCTCACTACACAGGTGATTGATGCCCACACCGAAATGACCGACATTTCATACTACATCAAAGCATGCACACATTAGTGGGTTGTCAGAATACTATAACGTTGAGAGGAATGTGAAATATTTTCAAAGCAAACAATTATATTAAGGAATTGCTGACATTTGCCTCAGCAATGTGCATGACATTTGTGCAAAGTTCTGACATGAATTACCATACTCCAAATACTTGGTGGACATGCCGATTAGTGGAACGTCCAGTGTTATGCGAGATTTGTTTCGTGAAGTGGATTTCAGTTTCTTAATTCAACTTTTTTTTAATAGAATTATTTCTGTCATTGCTTTTGTCGTCGTTAAACATTTTACTGCACAAGCAATAATAATTAAATGGCAAGCATGCGTAAAGAGAAAATACAAACAAATGAAGTACAACATCTCATTCACCCAGCCCAGGATTCTAGGTGTTCTCGTAAGTTTTAACATTCTCCCAGTTAAACATTTATTCATGCTTACTATCAAGGAGGCATTTACCATTTTTATTCAGTTTTATCTGACATTTTTCCTTTTTGCTATGATATTACATATATATGTATAGATTTTTTTTTTTTTTTCAGACTAATTGGATATTAGGTTCTACTACTTTTTGGACTCAAACAAGCACAAGGACATGCACTTTTCCCCTAAAAAGTATTTAAATGAAAACAGGCTGCCTTGAGATTTTTTTGTCCTTTTTTAATTTGACAAACATCCACATTTCCGAATCCACCAAAAAAAGACATCTGTTTGCTGTAAGTGAATACAAATGACTTGTGTTGGGAATTGAGGCTAAAAAAAGTTGCCCGCAACCATGAATCAAATGTTGAGTCACACATAGGGTGTATCCCTCCTGAGTACAGAACGGCATATACAGGTTTCTGTTTCTGGATTTTTTTTTTTTTTCTCAAATCCTCGACACCTAATCCTTGTCTGAACTCACGCCTTACTTATCTCCGCCCGTGTACACCAACAAGAAGTCACCCTCCACCCAAGGCATCACTCACACCATTTAGCACCATTTTTCACTGTCGACCCTCCGCGTGGATATGAGGTGAAAAAGGAGAACGTCATTAGGAGAATTCAGGCGAAATGCTTCTGCCAGATGTCTTCCCTCTGGCAGTGTGATCATGTTAAGGCTCAATAAATTACTGGGACCGCTTGAAATGGCGTTATCAGTGACCTGTGTGAAAATCCTCTATTTGTGGGTGACACTGTGTTTACAGTTCTCCGTGTCAATTGATGGATTTATTTCTAAACACGGGCATTTAAAGAGTATTGTTTAGTCCAGATAAGTCTTCTAGAGCTGACACTATAGAGAAGAGTGTTGTAAACAACCCCACCGATTTGAAGGAATTTCAAACAATTGTGGTTGAGGCAGGCTTGCATGTCTATGTCCACATTGCAGGGCTGTGAACTTGTCAGGTCCCAGTTTTTATTTTTTAACATCTGGTTCCTCTAGGACAGGTTCAATTGTATGCAAGAAATAGTTTTGTTGTGGTGATACTTAGGATGGATGTGAGGTGTTGGTCCGTTAACATGGAGCATGCAGTAGCTGATTGGTTTTTGGCCGCATATGGCCCCCGGGCCATAGTTTTCCCATGCCTGCCCTAACCTCACATCATGACCGAAGCACTTTCCAAATGTCATGCATTTTCTATACCGCATATCCTTATGATGGTCATGAGTGAGCTGAATCCTACCACAGCTGACATTCACAAACAAACTCTCACCTCGTTTCGTCTTCAATTAAGTTAAAATGCATATTTCTGGAATGTGGGAGGAATACATTTTACCTGGAGGATTCAAATCTGTAATACAGCACCATGAAGCATGTGTCAATAATTGTGCTGCCATGTGTTCTATACTTAAAAATGTACAGTAAAAAATTAAAAACGGAATACATAAAAAATATTTGTAAAAATAATGAAAGCATTGTTTGATATTTCTTTGCCTGGTATTGATTATAAGTCACAAAATGCTGAAGTTGTTTTTATGGAGAAACACTTGAGGTTTTCAAAGTCAATAAATTTACCAGTTCGTGTCAGTAGACATGCTGTCTTTCCAGTAAACATCTGTAATTTGACCTACTCATAAATCCCGTCAGCCGCCGTTGAAATTGTGAAAAGTCGATGTCGTTTCATCGTCCAAGGCTATCCTGGACCTGCAAAAGCTCTTCACTCTGGCTGGCATACAAGAAGCAACCCTATTCCTAAGTGTCAGTTAAGTACCGTCATTCCCCAAATATAAGACACATATTTTTTCTCAAAAATGAAGGCTAAAAGTAGATGTGCGTCCTATAAAAGGTTAATTTTTTTTTATTCCTCAAGGAAGAGAAAGAGAGGAAAACGAAAAACAACTGTCTTTTTGAGGTCCTTATGAAACATGTTTCAAGCGCATTCAACATTAAACTGGCGAGGTGTTCAGTGACCGCTCACAATGTGGGAAACCTTACACACGCTTTTCTTAACGTGAAACAAATATATAACTTAGGGATATGAACACAAGAAAATATGAAGGGTTCATAAAAGATGAGAATCATTCTTTTTTTTCCTATATTATTTTAAATTGTTGCCAAAGTGTCGGTGCGTCTTTTACATAGTACCATAGAAAATGCCAGAATTTGACCTCAAAATTAAGGGTACCTCTTATACAAAGGTGCATCTTATTTGATGAATTATGGTATTCCATTTGCTCCATTTTATTATTTTTTTTTCTTTTTTTTACTCTACTGCAAGGCATACTTATTGCTCTTAACTCTTGCTCTTATCAAAAATCAACAGTACTGGATGTAGAGTTGAAGTTGAATAAAGTCTGACTCATTTGCTTTTCTGGTCTGATTTCTTTCTTGTGCTTTACAACCGGCTGCGCCCTTTTTATGGAATTTTCCCAAAAATATACCTGTTCATTGAAACGGTGCTTTATAATCTGGTGTGCCTTAAAGTCTGAAAAATACAGTAATCTATCATTCCTTACTACTGTTTTCATTTTTTTTCCTTCGTTTATGTCCATCTGTTTTTGTTAGTAATGAAGAAACAGGCAAAACAATTGCTCTAAATAGGTTTCCTTAGATGGTGTGCTGAAAAATTCTTTGAATGTCAAATATGTGCCTTGGCTCAATAAAAGTTAGAAATTACCGCACTAGATGATATGGTATGTTCCAGCATCTTAGGCCAACCAGAGGAATTCACTCAAAGCTGTACACAGCACAGCAAGAATGAAAGTTAACAGTAGGCTAGCAAGACAGAGTATTGACCATTGACCCATAGCTGGCTCACACCAAGATAGAGCTCAATCGTATCACACCACTTTTTCTGTTTTTATCATCTGGCCTCTGGCAACATCCTTTGACATGCAACCCAATCGGCTACCAAATGTCTTTTCAGTTTACATTTTCCACGATCACCTCATGTGCGAGTGGAGAGTCGGTTTTCAGCGGGGGGTTTTTTTGTTTTGTTTTTTAACAAAAATGTGTTATTTGTTATATTTCACCATTGGTTCAAATGATTTCCACATGGTGACCAACATTTATTGTACACATCACATGTATGCGTGACATTGCCGGCCTTAGCACACACCCTGCTTGCTCTGACTAGTAAACAAACAAAAGCACTCTAAAACCGAAGAATAGAGCAGCAGATCCATACAGACGGCTGTCATTTTATCTTTTCGGGTGCACCCATGGTGAGTCATAGGTCTATTTTGTTGTTTTCCTTCTCTGTATACTGTGTAACATGTCTGTCAGAATACAACAGATTCTCTTCAAGAGTGTTTATACCGATACAACGCAAGGTGTCAAAAGTGCTGTGGTGCAATAATATAACATGAAAATAACTAGTAATTAGGTTGCACTTGAGGACCACCAATGGAAGTCATTAAGTTGACAGCTTGGTAATTACATCACAAACCACAATCTAATTGCTGCTCACTGTTTGTGTAATTGTGCATATAATTGCTGTTCATATTTTGTCATGCAGACATTTCAATAAGGCCGCATGGAAAAAAAAAAAACAGATGAGACTAGTGTCCACATTGCATGAGAAAATTAGGTTTAAGCAGCGCTTCATTTTTAATTCATTGAAGGGTTAAGACATTTGAGAGGCATCTTGCAAAATCCCCAAAAAGTACAGTGGACTAAGCATCATAACGATTCCGATTGGTAAAGTTTCAACCAGGGCGGCAGAGAATGGCATGTACGGCTCACGGTTAAGGGGACTCGAGTTCAAATCCACCCCGCTCCGGTCTTCCTGTGTGGAGTTTGCATGTTCTCCCCAAGCCTGTGTGGGTTCTCTCCTGGCACTCCGGCTTCCTACCACACTCCAAAAACATGCATATGTGGACAAATAATATTGTCCTTAGATGTGATTGGGTGCGTGAATGATTGTTCGTCTCTGTGTGCCCTGTGATTGGCTGGAAACCTGTTCAGTGTGTCCCCCGCCGACTACCCAAAGCCAGCTGGGACAGGCACCAGCATACCTGTGACTCCGTGTCTCACTCTTTGTAGTATTGTAAGATTGCTAGTCCTTTTTTTGGTTTAAACAATAATGACTGAAAATAGTTAGATTCTATAAATTTGAGCAAGTCTGCTTTGTTAAAAAATTTATTGTTGTAGTGCTATGGCACAGAAGGAACTGGTTAGCCATGAAGGGAAATCATGCAAATGCAATTCCTCCTATGAATTAGTCAGATCATTGTTTTATTTACTACATTGCTCATAGTGTTGGGGACTTTTTTATGCTGGTGCTGGGGGGCAGCTTTTTAACAGCGCAATCATTTTTGTTTGTTTATAAGATCTCCTATATTACTCCCATAATGGAGACATTAGCGTTTTTTTGTTTTTGTTTTTTTTAACATGCACACAGGAAATTAAAAAGCAGCATGCAAAAGAAGACTCATATTAGATCTAATACCCGCGTAATACTGTACGTATAACTCGTGCAAGATGATTTTGTTTATTTTTTTGGGGGGAGGTGGGGTTTTGCTGCATACATACATGTCTACAAAACTAAACTTTGTCAAAAACGAATGACTTGGGGGGAAAATGTCGGACGGTTTCATCGCATGTATTATTTTTTTTTATTTTCCCGTGTGGAGGTTCTTACCTGTAACATCATGCAGCTCAAACGGAAAACAATTAGGCTCTGAGTGAGTGTCAGTTAAAGCATACGCACACCAATGGGATGGGCTCACACGTGCTTGTTATTTCTCACTAAGCTAATAGACTGGAGGTGTTACGGGTCATTCTTGAGAGTGCATGTCAGAGATGTTTGGCTTGTCAGGGAGGCGTTTGGCTGCCCTTTGGGTCCCTCAGCTGTTGGGCTAAATGGAAAGAGCTCAACATTTGTGTTTGATTCGCTTTCATTCCTTTAAAATTGAAAGCATGAACATAAAAATGGCATAGAAGACATGAATTATGCCAGAATAACTCAATAATAGTCCCATTTTGGGCTCCAACACAAGACTGGGGAAACCCTGATCTAAGCTGGTGTTTTTTGTTTTCCCTTTTTTGGTTCAGAACTGAAGACACATAAGTGAGCCCGTACTTTTAATAGGAGTTACTCTGGGTTGATCAAAGTTAACCTTTTGTGTCACAAATACATTTGCTAGGTTCAGGGGAAATTTATACGAAGGAAACTTGACATTTTTACTGCGTCATGAATAGGTTGTAGGGCATATTAAACAGTAACTCGACACAGCCAGTTGATGTTGTCTTGTGACATTAAAGCCAGATATACAACAACTATTGCTTTGTGCTTGTTGGGACGCCATTAAAATCACATGGTGTTTTCTTCTGTTACATCTTTATTCACTTTTTTCCTTTAGTGCATCGTGCTACTGGCAGCTTTATTCTCCGAAACCCTTTATTATGGTATTACCATGCACACCCACATAAACATGGTCAAGCTCCTGCAAGTTTCATAGCAAAATAGGAAGGACTGAAACTTCTTCCTAATCTAGGTATGTGAGTCACTTCTTCCGTTTATGTGTATTGGAGCTTGCATTAGTCAGGGCTTACTCACAGGGTTGACAGGGAGTCGCCAATTTTCCATCATGCACTTAGAGGTGTGATATTTTCAGCCACCAGAGAGCACTCTCGTTCCGTGTTAAAAAAAAAAAAAAAATCACTCCTACTTGGGCTACGATGGGAAAAGATGGCATGAAGCAGGGTGCACAAAATTCAGGTGATTTCAATCAATTTCGATCAAATTTCAAACAATTAGATGCGAATTTACTCTAAATAAAACTGGATGGCATATAAAATGCTTTTTAACAGAAGTATATCAAAGTCTGTCAAACTGATGCTTTGTACCACTCACAGACAAACACTAGAGAAAGCTAGTGCACCACAATGGATGTGTCTTCTTGACCAGTTGCATACTTGAGCTAATTGCTCTGGAGTGTAGTTTATGACAGTGAAACTTTGCTATGCTAGCAATGAGAGATGTCACAAATTCTATTCAAGTTATAGTGTAGAGGCAGTTGATTAATTAGATTAATCAAATTGCCCTCTGATATTAGCTTTTCAACAGTAATATTCTGACTTTTGTAGTTCATCGTGAATGTCATCTTTTGTATTCTGCAAAGATAAAACATTCACAAACACAACACCTCAATTTAATGACCAAACCACACACTACAGTAAAGCATTAAAAAAATCGTAATCCGAGTGGAGTATTGGTTTATAACTGACTTCAATGTTGACTAAAAATAATTCTGAATTCAATGTAAATTAAAAGTGATTTTAAAAAAAAATGAATAGTTACCGCCCTAGAGTACAGTAATTTTGTATTCACTACACCAGGTAGTCTAACATCTCTATCACAAAGGTAATTGTATATGAGTGGATAGACCTGAATGTAAATTATTAGAACTTGAAGAAAATGCAAAGGGAAAAACACTTAAGAGAGGCATTATTTTATGAAGACATTTATTGGAACAGTAGAATACTTCACCATGCCAAAGCAGCAGCTGAGTTTGATATACTCACTTGGAATCATATATTATGTCTTAATGGTCATCAGCTTATCATATTTCATGAATAGATCTTGTTTCATTAGAAAATGTATGGGTGGGTATTGTTGAGCTCATATTGTGTCTCTCATCTGCCACAGTCATGATGGTTAATAAGGCTAAATACCACTTCATAGATGACATATTGTATTGATGTGCTGAACATTTGTTTCTACTGTATATACATTGTTGCTATATCATGTTAGCTAGTCTGTAGCTTTGAGTATTTTTTCACCCCCCCTCACGATAATCATGTTCTTATATACTCATACAGTATTTACAGCATTAATGTTGTGTACTGTGTGCTCACCATGGGACGAATACATTACTGCCGTAGCGAAATGGGAACACTACAGTTGTAGTCTCATGCATTAGTACGCCGTGTCCTCAAACATGGAGAATAGCTTCTGTATTTACATAATGTTCACAGCTACATTCCATCCAGCTTGTGTGAGTTTCATACATAGACTTGAAGAATTTTTAATGAAACCATACATAGTGAGGAAGATTGTGTTATTGCTCAGGGCACATTGTTGACCGTTATTGACAAAAATCTCCTTTATTTCCAGTCCTGAAGTATTTGTAATAATACGATTGGTCCAATAAAACAGCCAGACACGTTAATATAGAAGTATTTTCACAATGCACGTAGGAATATAAGCAATAAATATACAGGTAGCGGAAGATTATATTCAACGTCGGACTAACTTGTCGCATTTCATGCACAAAGACGACGCGTTTGAAAGATCCTAAGGAACGCTGGCAAGAATGTGCTGAGATGGAAAGAACAGAAGCATACAATGTTGCCTTTGTGAAGCTTATCTATGGCACGGACACACGGACGAGTACAAAATGGCTTCTTAAATAAACGACATGGAAAAAAAATGTGAGACAATCCCTTTTTGTATGTAGTAAAATATTTACATAATTGTAGCTACATACGGTTTCTGTTGAGATTTTGCGTTGCTCCCAGGGACGTGCAGGCTGCTGCTGTTTTGTGCTTCTATCAGCACCTTATTGAAACCACGTCGCCTCCACCAGTCCACTCGTGGACACAGTAAATTGTCATTGGACTTGCAAACAATCCACCAAGTGTCTTTGCAGCGGATTTGTGTGTTCACTTCTTGTGCTATTTGACACTTGGTGTTCCCAAGCAGCTGAGGGCAGCTGAGATAACATGACCTGAAGCGCTCGCTGTGACACAACACTCCTCAGCGCCAGTACAATCGTGCACGGAACGCAGCAGCTGGCAATTTGAAGGCGGAAGAAATATGCTTCCAAGCCAGTCATCGTGTAAAATGTCTGTAGCTCAGTTAATGGGAACAGCCTTGAGCAACAAAGAATGAGAATCGAGGGTGTGCTTTCAGACAGGGTTTACGGGTCAGACACTGCGGGGCGCCCGCTCCAACTCGTGGGTCCTCCGGTTGCGGCCTTTTTGTCTATCTTGCAGGTGTTTCCACTTGGCTGAGAGGCCTTGATTGTGCATGTGGCTGTGGACGTTCAGCACCGTCTTCTGCTGGTGCTGCACCAAGTGAGCTTTTTGTTTCTTGTGCTTGCGTTCTCGCTTCCAAACCTGCTCGCAGAACTCGTCCACGCTGTTGAGAGTCGGGTGATTGACCAAAGATAAGAAGTCTCGGTACCACAGCTTGTGATTGGCTGTCTCCTGAGGCGGTAAGAGGTTCTGCACCGACGTGTTGGCGACGGCCTCGTCGTTGGCGTGCAGCAGATCTTCGAGGCGTTCTGTGTCGATCACCTCCAAGGTTACCTTCAGAAGTGTCTGCATGAAGCCGTGCTCCACTGCCTGGCACAGATAGATTCCAGTGTCTTTCTTGGTGAGCGTGCGGATCAACAGACCTTGCTCTGTGCGGATAAAACGTTCCTCTGATTTGATCTGTGGGGGGAAAAAGACCAAAAAATAAGCACTCTCAGTATCCTGTGACCGTGAAAACATTTACAGTTTGTTTTCTCTATGGCTGGATTTACACAGCAGAACGAAGTGTTGAATTCCAATTTAATGCCTGTGTGAATGTTTTGAATGTCTGCCAATATGCAAATTTCAAGTGAAATGTACTCAATATGTTAGCACTGTCGGAACAGCGTGTGTAGACCACCGAATTGTGCATACCACACTATTTCTCATGGGGATTTTTTTTTTTTGCTCAAATCAATGGTCACTACTAGAGCTGCATCAATTCATCAACAAACGATTATCACATTAGTCAGTCATCATGTAATAAACGACTAATATTTTCGAGACTTAGTCTAATATAAAATTGCCCAAATCCTCAGAATTACAGCAATATTTTCATCAGTTTTAAATATTTATTTTTACATTGGAATTCCCAAAACATGGATGTTTGGTATATTGAAGACTCCAAAATTTAGGTGTGTTTGGGAGTGTGAGCAGTCGTCCGTCTTTGTCTGCCCTGCGGTTGGCTTGCTACCAGTTTTGGGTGGCAGTGTAAATCCCACATTTTTATTTCAACTAACCTCTGCAAAGAGTATGAGGCTGTAAAAGTGTCAATCGGTCACCAACCTCCTGTTTGCGCTCATCAGGAGAATGCTGAAACTGCCAGTAAGTCAGCGCTCGCTGCGATTTGGGGCTGCACTCGAGGAAAGTGCTGCTGTTCTCCACACCGTACACACTCTTGTCCTCCAGGGTTTGGTGCTCGCCGAGTTCATCTAAGACAAATAATCACAACGTGTACTGTAAGTCACACATGTTTATACCTCACTTTATAGCTCATAACTCAGGAGACTCAACCGAGTTGAAAAGCATATACTAAATGCTCGGGCTAATGTTGGAAATCGTCCATGTGAAACATAAGTTGCTGTTTCAACTGATGTCTGTTCTGTAACATTATGTGGTGGTTTTACCTAATCAACTGGATGTTATGTTGACTCAACAGGAAAATGTCCAGCAACAGATTGCCCATTCTTTTGTTAAATACTTCACATCAAAAAAGAGGCTTTAATAAACATTTGAGAATGGTCTATCTAATAGTATGGGATCATAATTGTAGCAAAAGTGTTCACAAATGTGTATTTCATTCCACAAATGTGTAAAAAGAATCTGTAGCCAAAACCGAAGTCACAAATGAGTCACAAATGTACAACAAAAATCCACAAATGCACAACTGAAGTCAGAAATGAGTAACGACAGTAACAAATGTGCAACAATATTGCACAAATACGCTGAAGTCACGAATGCTTGACAAAAACCCACAAATGCATAATGAGTCACAAATGTGTACCTTGATTTGGATGCGTAAACACATACCGTATTTCTCCATTTACAAGTGGAGTTTTTTTTCCTCATTTTCAACTCCCATATTGGGGGGGGGGCTGACGTGACATCATTAATATCATGTCATTTACAAGGCTTAAAATGATTATTTATACCTCTAATTCGATATATACGTCAAAAGCACTTTCGTCAAGGGCTGCCTTATTGCCTCTTTGTTGTCAACAGTGATGCTGTGTGGATATTTTTTTTTTCTGGACTTTGACCCATTATAAAAAGGATAATACCGCTTGACTTGGACAGGTCCAAAAATGACTTCCCGTGGAAGAGTAAGGAAGGAAGAAATTTGAGATTTCAATTGGAGGAGCTTTGGTGTGCTAGATAATGATGATGATTTTTAGGGCTTTTCAGCAAATTCATATTCAGCTATGTCAACAAAATGAAGCATTGAAACTTCAAATGTGTGGCTTTGAGAAAGCGCTGCTCTCGGAACGCCTATGAGACACGTGATCGGCTCCCAGCATGAGCATTCGAGTTGGGGCGGCAATAGATTACAATTCCTGCCCTCATTGGTCTATGGCAACAACTTCAAAACAAAAGTCTAGATTCACTACACTGGACCCCCAGATTAGTCATTTATACAATTTCAATTTTAATTACAATTGCAAAGATAGTTTGCTGAGTGTTTTGTAATATTCAATTTATCACTCCACTATAGTTTGGGGTACTGAATACGCTGCAGTGAATTTCTATTGTAAGCCTTCACTCACATTAACATGCAAATATTCACCGCTAAAATGTCAACATAACTTGTATTTGGGCTCATGCTTACATTACACTGATTTCACTTCAAATTCAGAACATGGTTTAGACTCAGCCTCAGCTATTTGTTTTGATATACGGCTTGTGTTTTTAAAGAAAGATGGTATGACCAACATCTTCCATTTAAAGCTCAACAATCTTCATTCATGTTGTACCGTGCTGCTGCAGATCTGAACATTGTGTAAGAGGGTCTCCATTCCTGATATCTTGTCTTCTGGTTCGCCTGCAAAAACAAAGAGCAGTGAAGAGTGACCTTGACGCTTGTGTAGATTATAAATCCTGAGGTTTGAATTTGTAATGAAAGCTGATTTTTTTTTTCAACTTAAGGTTACTGTTGAGCATCAAAATCAATACGCCCTATGGAGCTTTGCGTAGGAGTAAATCTCACAAAACCTACTGCCTCTTCTCTTATTCATGTTGACCCAAACATCAGCACCATGGGTTCTTGGAAATGGAGAACACCAGGCAATGTGGTGAATTTCCATATTTGGGATTTAAACTATTCTAACAAATCTTACACTGTAACTTGCTTCCTGAATTTGGCCATGAAAGTGTTGGTCTTACTTGACTAATTTCCGTGATCACCACTCCCTTTCTCGTTGTTAAGTGCATCAGTGTTTGTAGTCTTATTAAGTAATACATTATGTGTGGTATTTTGTGTCTTGTGTAATGTTTGCGTTGCGTGTAGAGTATGTGTCCACTTCATAATATCGCTATATTATGAAAATACCAGTGGTGTAATCATTTAGGAATTTCATGACTTCATCACTAATTCAATCGGTCTCATTAAATTTTTCAACCTGATGAAAACATAAGTTCTCAAATGTGATTGCCTTTTGGCATAATAAACCTCCCATCTGGTTCTTATCAGCTAAAATAATAACAACTCTGTTTATATTAGAATTAAACACCAGAGTTATCTTAGCAAAGAATGTAGCAAATTTGCGAGCAACTTACAGCTCGCGGGCCACATCCGGCCAATCTACAGACTCTTACTGGACCTTACAGTGTTTAAGAAGTGAAAACAATGTGTCAGCTAAGCAATGTTTATACCAAGCTGTGCTTTAAATATCGAATTGAATACATTGAGCGCAACAAGGGAAAGAGTTCCGGAATTGCCTTTAATATTGCCAGCTTCGTGAAACTTTTGCTATTTTGAGTAAGTTTTCCGCCCCCTCTGGCGACCGATTTTCCCGAAAAGATACAAGCCAAGATGTCAACAGTGGGCCTTTGTATTTGAAAGATTTTTATTTCCTTTCACTGTGGAGGAACGAGGACCATAACCGATTCAGTGTATGATGGTTAAAGATGTGTCCAGTACCTCTTAGCCATGGGAAAATATCTGGAGCACTCGGTCCCATCCCATGCACAGTAAGGGTCCCTTGCCAGGCAGCATTCAGCACAGGCCTTTCCGTAAACCTCACAGCGATGTAAAGGCATTTGGGACACACCCATATCTGAGCCCAGGTACAGTTGTTGCTGCACAGAGCAACATGCAATTACATTTTTAGAGCAAAAATACAAACATGGCTGGTTTGTACCAAAGTTTCAAACTTGAATTTGTGAAGAGGCATGCTTTGTTTCTCCTGGGATTTTCACTCAATATCAAACAAGTTAGATCTTTATATGTAACAATTTACCCCTGGGGATCCAATCTGATGATGGGTTTACTGCTCATTGATGCATGAAATAAAAGGCCTTGTCCAATGTTTTCATTAACCATAGAAAAAAGGTTGTTTTAGTGACTGTACTATTAAGTGAAAACAAGTTGATGAAATCAAAACAAGCATTAATGTCTCTGACTATCTCTTTGCAACATGCTGTTTCTCCAATTAATAGACCATTTGTCTGTAGAGCTTCTGTGTGACACTGTTTTTATGTTGATTATAAATACCTGTTTTGTTGAAAGCTCCATTGTTGTGATGACTGTCGGCTTCTGTAACACATAACATGGGAAGCTTAAAGGACCTGCAGTGTTAACAGTAACAGAAGTGAGGTGAGACTAACTTACTCTGAAAACAGTCATTTCCTCCAGCAGCACTTCCTCCAAGTCATGCCACGAGCCTCTTGGGATGGATACCACTTTCAGAATTGTTCCTATGTCTAGTACAAAACAACAGTATTCATTATTTAAAGACTTTCAAAAAAAAAAAAAACTTAATTCTGAATTCTTTCGGTGGGTTCTAACACCTGTGCCGATGAACATGACGTCGTACTGGCCGTCTTCTGCTTCTACTTTATCCACCACTATCTGCGAGAACTGATAGTCCACGTCGGTTCTAACAATGATTGGTCTATTATTAATTGGGTAGACTGGGTTGAACATCGCCGGGTGGCTTCGGGCAAAGACTACAACTTCATCGGGAAGGTCCTTGGTCGTGCCAAATCCTCCGAACGTCTTGCTGGGACACTTTGGAGAAAAAGATTCATCAGTGAGTCAGATTCATTGAAATTTGAATGATTTCATTCTGATGAACACACTCACTGTGCCAGGCCGTGGGTAAGGAACTCGGCCCTGGAAGGGCACCCACTGGTAGTTGGGTCCGTCTCTATGAGCGTAAGGCCCAAGGAATACTCTGCGGATGTCAGTCATGCTGTACATGCAGACGGCTGAACCCTTGAAGATGTTGCTAATGGTATGGAAAGAACACATTCAGCTGTGAACTCAGTCATTATAATGTAATTATTCCACAGTCAGCCCCAATACCTAGATGTGGTGAACACCGCATAGATGATTGGACTCTTGGGATCCTTGGTGCTGATGAGAAAAACATCCTCTGGAAGGCATAAAGAGAGCAACATATTTTAAAGTCATTTACAATTTCTGCACTGAATTGTGCAATTTATTTAGCGGCGACTCACGTAGTTCATCAAAATGTGTGTCAATGCCGTTACTTCCTGGCACAGAACAGATGAGACGAGCCTTTAAGAAAGTGGTCCACTTGTTGACCAGACTCCTGTGGCCTCCGAGGTCATTCTGAGTAATTAAAAGCTTTATTCTTTATCTCAAAATGAGTGATTAATCATTTCTCAGTTTGGGAGGATACGTGTGGAATATTCATTGCTACTTATTGCTTAAGGGATCACGGTGGTGCCACTGAGATCATCTTTGATTCTCAGCTTCTGGTGACATTAAGTATTTCTCTCAGGTTTTCGTCATATGGGATGATTGTACTTTGCACAACAAAGCCCACTCTCCAGTAGGATCTAAATATAACCATGGAAAACAACCTCTGAGAGCAGCCATTATGTGAGCCTCTCAGACATCAGTCAAGTGTGTTGATGCCCGTTCACATAATGGAGTGTGCGAGTCCGTCTGTGTGGGTTTGTGAGAATGGGTTGGAGGGCCTACTATTGTTCTTACTTTGCAGAGCTGGCCGATTCGAGCATGTGTGGCTTTCCCGGTGTGCTCTCCGTCGATGGCGTTCTCTCTGAAGAACAGGTAGATTTTATCATCCTCCGGGTTGTCGCTCTCTGGAATCAGATGAACACCAACGAACCTAGGCTCTACCAAGGTTAGACAGAGACAGATTAGGATAAATACATGAATCATATATGCACCATGGCAGTACAAACAAGAAAAAAATGTTGCGAGGAACTGAATGTCTGAATCAAGTCTTGTCCAAATATGGATACAAATCTTCTCAGCGTCATATTTGCCAACCTGGGTGCGTCGCAAAAACGGATCTGGGAACACTTTAGGGAAGGCTACATTCTGTTCTAGCTTGATAGCACACTAATTCACTTCAAAAGGGAGCTGTCTCACCATTGAGCCATCGGGAATCATGCTGCTCTGTCCTGATTGGATGATGCTTTCCTAAGGTGCGGAAGATTGCAAAGTCCCGTCCCATGAAGTCAGCCGACGTACCCGCGTACAATTCACCATCTGAGAGCACAGACACTGAATTGAGTTGAAGTGCAGTTGACACGTTTTATGAAAACGCTGAAGGGTATATTTTTCCCATTGAAAATATCCCAGGATGAAAAGAGCAATGGGGAAGGAAGGACACGTGGGACTAGGACAGAGTCCACAATAACGGGGGTGTTCATAATAAGGTGTGGGAGAGTCTAGACAGAAAAGTAGTGATGAGAAGTGACAGCCTGGAGACTAGCCATCTGTCAGGTTAAATGGTGTGATGTCAAAGAAAGTGACAGGCGATAATTGGTGACAGATGACCGTCTGGCTTTTTGTTCGGCAAATACTGACCACTTATCGCAGCACAATAGCTGAGAGTGTCATCAGCCACAAACAATCAGCTCTCAAAAGAAGGTATTCAGATTGAAATCATTTACAGTCCCGTCAATGAGGGGTTCTCGGTGTCTAAATAGCAACTACAAAGCCGTTCCACTTGCAGTGACTGGCAGATTAGCCCCGTGCATTCATTGATAATAATGTAAGACAATGGCAGAGGGTGTTTTCGCATTTAAATGGGAGTCAAAAGCACTTCAAGTTTTTCCCAGCATGTGGAGTACTCACCGATCAGCATGGATGCAGTGAGAAGCTTTGGATCGTAGGGACTTTTTCCTCTACCGTTTTCAGTGTGAGGCAGGAGTCGGAAAATGTTGTCCTGAGTGAAAAAAGCTCTAAATTATTCTGTGTGGTTTTCAAGATTAAAACATTTATTCAATGCATGCTGTAGTTGTTGTGGGAAAGATTTTGGAGGATTATGAGTATGTGTCACTAGGTTGGACTTTGCCAACTTTCCTTTGATAATAAATTTCAACTTTAAAAAAGATCTGCATTTGTGTATCTTTGCGAGATAAACAGTCTACTGACCTCTTGCATTGCATTCTTTTATATGTTCTTACACTTCTTAAATGTAATAAATCACATATGTGTGTGCTTTTCAAAACTCAAAACCTCACTAAATGTTGCTGTTGTGTTCATTGTGCTCAAAGTGTTAGTTTAGTGACCACAAAATTGATTCAGTGCCTGAACCGGCTTTCACTTGGCAACTTGAACTTTGGCAGGCATGTCTCTATTATGAGGAGGCACTCGAGAATGTCTCAAAAACCCATGCTCCAAAAGATGCAAAAACGCGGGCAATTTGAGGACATAAGCCATTTCTGGGGATCCTTGAAAAACATTCATTCTGACTCATTCCTACTAAAGGAAATTACAATTTTGGAAATTATTTTCTTTGACGTTTCAATTAGTGTTTAATTAAATTATTTCTGCAGTATTGTTTTGCATCCATGTTAAAGTTTTTGTTGTTTACTTGGCTGACTTGGTGCAAAATGTTTCCTCCTCATCTCTGGAACCAATACGAAACTAAAAGATGTGGATAAGGTCGGCGTGTATTTTCAACATTGGAACATGAATAAACGCTCCAAAAAGTTGACTTTTTCATTTTATGGTCCCTTCAACAAATTGTACAATAGTTGCACTGTTTAAGTCTATTTAAAATGTGAATGCAAAGAACTATATTAGACAATTTGCGCGACCACAGTATATAGGAAAAAAGTAGTTTTTAACTCTACAATGTTAGTGAGCAGATATTTACATTATTTGGCTAAGCAGATTTTTTTTGATAGAAAACACGAATTGTTTTTATTTCAGTATGAGTAAGTAATCTCCCCTCCCCTTTACATAATTCATACATAGTTTTAAAAGATAATTCTTCCTGGCACTTCGCTTAATTTGGAGATGTGAAAATGTGTTTTAAAACTTTTGCAATACCAAAGACATACCTCTAATTTCTTTCCCACTTCCAGGTAAGAACACACCGGGTGAAACGCTCCTGTTCCACACACATAGAGATGAGTCTGGTTGAATGGTTGCAGCACCTTGACAAAGTTTGCACACTCTTTCTGAGGATTAAAGATAAACATATGCCATGATTAGAGTCTAGTCAGACGTGTTACAGTTGTTCTGTGGGATGCATGAACACCCATCCAACCACAAGGAGAAAATCCAATAAAATATTTGAGCTCATACACGACTACTAATCCCACACAGAGTGCACAACGCTGTCGTAATTGTTTATGTAGCTCTTACGACAGATTGACATTTTGCTCTTTAGTCCACTTTCACAATTGCGTTCAAGCATCCTTCCAGCTTTCCCAGACATCGCGCCTGAGCTCATTTCACATAAATTATGCAATTGAGCGGTTAATTAACATCTTCCATTATTTACCAGTATTAAAAAAGTGCACACCCTCATGCTGTTCTGTCTGTAACACAGGCTCTCATTACTTACAAGCCTACATTTTGCAGGCGGACATTTTATTTATTCTCCTGCTTGCTTATGACATCTGAATGTGTTTGTACTTTGCATCCACTGTGCCGCTGCCATATGGCGTATGTATTTCCTTGTGCTCTCTTGCAGCACATGGCAGGCAGACCTGACCTCGGATGAAACTAACTGTGTCATCACATATTAAACAGGGCAACAACAAAAAAAAGTCACAAATTATGCATAACCAAGCTCATCTGGCTTTAATGGGTTGTACGCCGTCAGCCCCTGAGTTTTGCAGCTGTCACAACCAAGGATTTATTATGTGCATCTATGAAATTATTGCAATGTGTTACAAGTTCAACAATGTTTTATATATATATATATATATATATATATATATATATATATATATATATATATATATATATATATATATAATTATGTATGTGTGCGTGTGTATGTGTGGTTCCTACACATGACAAAAAAAAATGGAGACTGACCTCTGACTGCAATTGGGCATACAGACAGGTGAAAAATATAGAGCATAAGAAATAATAGCCAGAGTGTTTTTGGTACACCTCCTTTTACCATTTGTATTTATTTCTATCTTATTTCTACTGTAAACTATCACGCAACTTGTTGCCCCTGTATACTTCCCTTTAACTGCAACATCAATCCATAGCTAACGCTCCATACTGTATATAGGATGTCCACCAACCTGTCTCTCTTTTGACTACATGACATTCCACTTAAGGCCCATTGTTGAGGCTAATACTTTTCAGACATCCCTTTACTGACTTTTTGCAAAGGGGAAATTTCTCAATTTTGCTTTAATGGTATGACATTGCAACAATCTGCTGAATTTTGCACTGTTGTGTACAATTTCAATACATCCCAGTATCCTTCTGTAATTTGCAATATTCTCCTTTTTCTCTATGAGGGATAAAACACCCTTCGGGTGCTTGTATTCAACTGTGCCATAATGTTTACAGATAGCACACAAAAGTGTCCATGGTCCTTCAAATCTTTTGTAGCAAAGTCTTTTCTTGGCCAATTCCAAACTGTGAGCTCAGGCGCAAACAGCAGCATGGCCTGAGGCATCTAATATTTTCTGTATGCTAACGTGGAGCCTCAACTATACCATATAGAGACAGAAACAATGTCAGGCTTGACTTGTAGAATAGTGTTTTTGATGGTCTCAGCCTGAGTTGTGACAAGACAAAACAGTATTTTAGTTATGTTTCCAGTGTAAGTGAGCCGAATGACTAAAGTCATGTATGACAGCCAGAAAGTGTGGAATGTTTTTTTTTTCTTCATCCAAAATAAGTCAGGAATCCCAGTGTAACCACTGCCAATCGATTTGTGGGTTATGGTCTATGGTACTTTTACTGAGATAGAGTAGAACTCCTGTACAATGAAACCATGTTTCCAGCCAGAAATTTTTCACAACAGGGGACTTTTCACTATAGAAATCTAGGTCTCGGACGTAAACATAAAAAACATGTTGTGCAGTCTACAATCTGACTAAAGTTTAAAACAAAACCTGGAATTATTTAGATCTTGAATCTATTAGGATTCTCTACCTCTGTTATACAATAGTGTTGTTTTTTTCCTGTAGAGCACAGGTGTCAAACTTAAGGCCTTATTTTAAGGCGTCATTTTATGTGGCCCGCGAAAGCAAATCATGTAAGTTTCCATGACCCTTTAACTTTAGCTTGTCGTGTTTATTGAAAAATAAAGTTGAGATTTTTTGGTTTGTTCTGTTACAGTAATATAAACAATAAATGAACAAACTAGAATGCTCTACTTCTGATTGCAAAACATCTAAGCCATCAATTTGTTGTGTACATTTATAATACTATGAGATTGTTTAAAATCGACTTGGTTTCCTCAACATATCGGTCCAATGAAGGAAGTTCTCGCTACAAAATGGCCCGCGACAAAAATGAGTTTGACACCCCTGCTGTAGAGTATATTTACTGCCACCTATATTATGGGAGAATATCGTCTGCCTGCGGAAAAAAGCCGCTAGACTATTAAGTGCTGCAAAACGTGTGCTTGCACGTCAAGTATAAACCAAGCTAGACCTTTGCTCAAGGCTTGTTTTTGCTCTTGTAAATTTCAGTCCAACGCAAATGCAGGAAAAAAAAAAAAACATTTTGTATGATGCAACAAGGGGATTTTTCCTTGTATGAAGAAGTAAGAGGGAAAGGCTTCAATCCATGGATTTTTTTCAGTGGGGGCATTTTTACTCATGCAGGTTTCATTGTATTGGAGTTTTACTGTGCATTGTCATGACTATAACAAATACATTTGTTCAGTGCAAATTTGAATTTTCAGCAGCAGAAAAATGCAGTGTAATGCAGATGATCCTTGAAAATATGATTCTAAAGATTGTTCATGCTTGGTATCATAGCAATAGATTTAAAAGGAGTAACAGAGATCCACTTGGCCTTGCTTTTTTATATTGAGCTCCTGAAAGCTTTAGCGGTGATTAAAGTCAAATGCTGGTCTCCGGGTTGGTGCTGAGATTGCGATCAGGCCAGAGGCAAGTTTGCCAGTGTGTTCTCCTCATGATTGCTGAAAATATGAACGGTATTATTATCCTGTTAAAAACAAAAGTGGTAAAAGTTGTTTTCTTTTTGTACAATTATCTGCCGAAGAAGAAATTGTGTTCAAAGTGGGTAGTTGTGGCCACTATGGGTAGTTGTGGCCAAATAAAAATAACCATAAGTAAATTGATGTTATTTTTAAAAATGGACAATCAATACAATGATTGTAGGTCTGTTTCTTATCTCAACCCGGAGAAGAAGAAAATAGTTTATTACCGAGAGATCTTTTCCGGCCCACTTGCATTCATCTCTCCTGATGGGAGACGCCAGCCAAGGGATCTGCAAACACAAACCAAATGGACCAAAAGAATCATTCCTTCCATGTGCATACATGCGTGTGTATGCTGTATATGCAGGTTGAAAGGGTCACACCACGATTTGTTCTCCACTTTGTTTCGGTTTACTCTATTATTCATCCAGGTGAGCACGGAGCAGCTAGCGTGCCTGCCGCAACGTGCGATAGCGTGCGACAGCGCTGCCTTGTAATATTAATGAGACACTCTCCAGTAGAAACCCAACAAAATAGAAGCCCGAGGTACTTCAGGCTCTGATTGCAGGAAGTCGGCCAGACGTGACCCTGTAGGGTTTGTTTTACCTGTACAACATCTTTGCTGATGTTGAGAAGGTTGAAGGAGAAAATGTGGTCTTTAGCTCCCACCACCAGTCTTCCTTTCTCTTCATCCAGCAGGAAGGTGTGGTAAGATGAACTGTTGTGCAGACCTTCAAACGTCACAAGGTTGTTGGACTCAAGCATGTCTGTGGGGCAAGGTAGACCGTTATTAGCCCATGGTAAAGAAACGGTCACTCAGATTACATGTAACCAAATTTTTCAGACTATAAATCACAAAAAATTATAACGCACAGTCTCAACACGTCTGTTTTGGGAAAATTACATATATAAGAGAGATATATATGTATATTTAATAAACTCCAGGTTAAAAGATATTGGTGTACAGGGAGGAACCTTTGAAGTTATCCACATGAACCTACTATACTGTATGTTCACCAACAGCGGCACACGTCACCATATTTCACTCTTGGATTTTTTTTTTTAAACTGACACGTCCCAGAAGGTTAATATTAGCTCTAATACGAACCCATGAGGTGGTCTGGACTGCTCCACCCATACAGATTACTGACACATTACAAAGACACTATTCTCCTCTCCCCAACCATGTATATCATCAGAATACCTTAGGAATTGTTATTCTAGGTTACAGTAGCACTGTATAGTCTAGCACTGATTGTGTCAGTTTTGCCGTAGACTTCTGGTCTTCTGCATTTTTCATAGATCTTGTCATTCATCAAAAGAGTTAGAAATTATACAACTAGGCCAAGGAACACATTGGGCAAAAACCAAGGTGGCAGTGCCAAGCTTAACTGAATAGCCCGGGTGATGCCAGCACTGGGAGCCAATGATTAAGTTTCCTGCCTAATGTGGAGGCTCACCTCACCAAGGACCAAAGCAAAAGTATGACGTGTGTGTGTGTATATATATATATATATATATATATATATATATATATATATATATATATATATATATATAAAATATATATATATGTATATATATAAAATATATATATATGTATATATATAAAATATATATATATATGTATATATATATGTATGTATATGTATTGTGTAGTTCGGTAAAATTCCTTGATTTTAGTTTGCAATTTGGAATATTTCCAGAATTCCCAGTTCAAATTCCTTTGCAAATTAATGGAAAATTCTCTCCCCATATACAACTCCTATCACTGTCCGTCCCTGTACCTCTGGAAAATTGTTCTCTAAAATTGAAGTAGCGTCTCTTCAGTCCTCTGCAGTTAACAGCTCTTTTGGCTCATAAAGCATATAGGTAGCATATAGGTATATATATATATATATATATATATATATATATATATAAAATATATATATATATTCCACAACCCAAACTGCAGTAGTCCACAGTATTACACCTAACCACAGCAGTTATTAGGACACATTAACTGTGGTTTGCAGATCACGTTTTGCAGTGTAATGGTAGGGATTGCCAAGGCGACATTTGTTTTCGCAGTGGAAAGTTCAACTTGTCGAACAGTCGATGAAAGCCCTCATCTCTGCATATCCTGTAAGCATACAATTATCACATTATAATGTCTTATGTATAATGAGAAAGGAGGACACGCAACTCTGAAGTGTGTGAGAATCTAATGGAATGATGATAAACAAGCTAAAACCCAAGATGCTTTGTGAAGAATAAATCCTGTGCCGTGTGCCAATTTTCCGTGAATTTATTTTCCACCATTATATCATTTAACTGTTAATTTTGTTGGTCAGTGGTCACATATCCCAGTAGTTATTAGCCAAGTTACATTACCTAATCACTATCAACAAAACATCAAATTTAAATATTAATCCTTTGCTGTCAATACATATGAACAATAAACTGTGCCAGGTATGCTCACATTTATCCTCTGATGGTGTTACTCTGATCTAGTTGATTTCTGGTGCCTCTGTAGAATTCAGTCAGTCTCAAAATTGTAAAGCCAGGATGCTGCATGAACCCGAAGCCCTCAGGTATAGACTGCCCCTTTCATATTATTCTCTGAAAACCTGATACGTTTTCCCATTTTCATAAATCCCCAAAGGTTTGAAAGCATTCTTGAAAGTTGTGAGGCCAAAGGAAGTCAGAAATGGAATTGCTGTCCATCTGGATATATATTGATCAGTTGATAATATTCATTCGTCATGCCTCCAGGATGACAGTAGTTTTACTATGGGACAACTGGACTCCTCACAACAAATTGAGTATCCATAAAAGTTTTTGCTTAACCCAATCCAAAGTTGCATTCCCGGATTTATGTTCTCCTCTGGCCATGGTGATCCATCACAGATGAATCTGCTCACGGCAAGATCTTATACTGACAACCCCGTATCACCAGCCTGATCTATTTTCACTTCCACCAAGGCTGAAGTTGTGTAGATGGATTAGAGTATCTATTACAAATGTGATGCAATAATGCTGTGTTAACGGCCATCACGTCTTGTCAAGAGAAATGTAGGGTGGGGGTTGCACTGACTGTTATGCTTCAGTAACATTTAGAGCTTGTTGTAAACTAGTCTATAATCACGTGTGTCTTTGGCGATTGTGAATGTTCCCTCTCAGTGCACAGCAGAAAAAGAAATAATCAAACAAAAGTTGCATTTTACATAGTTGCCTCATATAGAGAGATCGAAGTGTTTATTTGGAATACATTTGACGGAAATAATGAAAATCTGGGAACATTACAGATTCCAGTATTCTTTTGAAGCCCTATAGGATACTGTTGATGCTTTCATGTAGATTGCATAGCGAGGTGCATCCAACGCAACACTAGGTAAACATCATTTATCTGATCCATGATATCTTTCCGTGCATGGGAGTGGCATCCAAAACAAAATTGCGGACACCATGTATATACAATTACGAGTAAAGCTAATAATCTAGGGCACAGGTGTCAAACTCAATGCCCAGGGGCCTGATCCAGATTTTATGTGGCCCACGGAATGCTGATTCGACTGCCAAGTTTATGGTTAAAATACTAAATTTGCAAGTTGTCTTCCACTTTTTAAAAATTTTGGAAAAAAAGAAAGCATGTCTTTTTTTTGGTTCCCAATCGCTCTTTTGAACAATTTTTACCGGCCTCTGATTTCAAAGTTAGTTAGAAGTGTGACGAACACACATAACATTTGATTTCACAGTCATTCTGGCCCTCTGACAGAAACTAGAACTACAATGTGGTCCACGATAAAAACGAGTTTGACACCCCTGATCTAGGGCGAGTTGCTCTCAGGTATTTTTTGTGCTCACTGGGATTTGTATTATTGGAAAGAAAGAGGATGTTTTTCCCAGATGGTACTGGCCTTTTACATGTTGGAACCAGTATCCCATTTAAAATAAAAACACCCATTTGTTCTTGTGCAAACTGCGATTTCAAAACAAAAATTAGTGCATATGTATTTTGATTCATTCGAGTGATGCCGAGCAACGTCACATCAATTGAATTGGATGCGCCGCTTTCAACAGGTGTCAGCTGCCTCAGTGCCAGACGTTCATTTTCTGTGTTCTTTCCACCTACTACCTTAGCTTCTCTCACTTTCTGTGTCCTAGACTGCAGCTATTTTAACAGCTGCCCTTTCTTGGCTACTTCTCACCCACTCTCACTCTTACTGCCTCTTTGGTTCCAATTTACAAAAAAAAAAAAAAGTTGGGAAATATAAAACAACGACAGGAGGGCAGAAAGAACTGCGACAAAGAATCAACAATCCCATATGAGGCTGATAAAAATAAACTTTTTACCCTACATTCTCTCTTTCTTTTTCTTGACTGGGGGGCAGCAGTAGTGTTATCTAAGTGCTGCCAGAGAAACAGAACGAACACAACTTGACAAAAGCCAATGTGCGGCATACTGTACTGTATTTATGAACACTGATGCCTTTCTACTGATTAAAGGAGCATACACATTGACAAAACACAATCAGACCACATACACTTCCTTTACGCCTCAGGAAATACACCACGAAGCTTCATTAGTCAATGTTCTCTGGTACAAAGACGCTGAAATGCAGAAATTATCCCGGCCGCCTATTTTTACATATTGCATGCTGGTTGGTATGCTGCTAATCCGGGTGTCATCATTATGAGGGCTTCGGGGTACATCTCTTTGCCTTGAGCTGTTTTCAACCATGTGATTTAGAAACACATTTCTCCTTCATCTCTCGTGATTTCTTCAACATAGTGGCTATCTTTATTGAGCTGCATCTGAGTTTATTTCATCCTTTTTTGGACACAGTTTGTGTGAACTAGTGATTTGGTTCTATGCCCATGCACCATTAAGTCATTCCAAGTATACTGTACATAACGACTAAGTTAAAGTTGTAATTTGTACTTATATCATGATACAAACTTGGTAATTGCAGTACCTTTTCCATTGTCATACCTTTGTCCGCTTTTGTTCCTCTGAGCTTAATATATTGAGAATAAACATTTACATTCATGGCCCTTTTAAAAACAAAACATAAAACGTAATCATGTATCTCTTACTTCTGTAGGATCTGAGTATCTGTACAAACCAAGAGAGCCAAATGCAGCTAGATGATACTATCTCTATGGCTAGATTTGAGTCATGGAGTTGCTGGAGTCTATTCTAGTTACAGTAACTTGGTGTCAGTTAAGAGGGACACCCTTGGCTGGCTGACTGTCGAATATGAGATAAACAAACATTCACTTCTGTGACACCTTCATTGAGGCAGACATGTAAGATTTTGGAATGTGTCAGGAGGCCAAAGTAAATGATAAAACCCAGGTTTTATCATTTCACCCACATCTGTCCGCTATGCTAAGAAACACCACAGATAACAAAAATATACCACAGAACTTTGATCAAAGTAAAGCTATTGATTAAAGTTTCATTAATGGCAGACATTCCAAATTCAGAGGAATTCTGTTACAACTGTGATGGCGTAAGATAAATCTATATGCAAGTTGAAAGATGTCTACATAAGATAAGTACATTGTCAATGTAGAAAACCTATCTCTCAAGATTCTTTGCATGCATCTAACCCCAAGTTCCACTTAGAGGAGGTACAACCACTGTCATGGTTGGATTTATTAGTGCTACATACAATAAATTGAAAAACAGCCCCCTCAAAGGGGGGAGAAAAAAAAGTGAAAGAAAAAAAAATATATTGTGTAGTTTGGTAAAATTCCATGATTTTAGTTTGCAATTTGGAATATTTCCAGAATTCCCAGTTAAAATTCCTTTGCAAATTAATGGAAAATTCTCTCCCCATATACTACTCCTATCACTGTCCGTCCCTGTACCTCTGGAAAATTGTTCTCTAAAATTGAAGTAGCGTCTCTTCAGTCCTCTGCAGTTAACACCTCTTTTGGCTCATAAAGCATACGGATGGTCGTTTACTTCCAGGATAATGAATTCCGCCGCAGGCTGTGAATAGGCCTAATTTCCATTCCTATTGTCATTTATCATTCGTGAGTGTATTTCTTTAATGCTGTCAGCCCCTTCAGGAGCCATGGCATCACCTAACAGTGTGATTGTTGATACAGTTGGACCTTAGCTTGTGTTTAGGTAGCCGTGGGGTACCGTTGTTATCTTTCCTCCTACTCCACTGACCCCCTGGCCTTCAGCCTTCACTTCTAAAGATCAGTCAGAAACACGTGGGGTTCAGCTGTGTGTGTGTTTGTGTGAGAATTCAGTTCATATCAGATAGTATAACAATGTTTAGTGAGGAACTCATACTATGAAGGCAGCGGGCGCTTTGAGATAGACATCTAACCCGGGGATTCCACATAATGCGTTGCGTCTCTGCTGCGCTGCGCCATCGCAACGACGCCACACACCCCCACCCACTGCATGCGCTTCCACTCCGCCGCGACGTGTCACTGAGTCCCTGGACAGTCACACTGCGCTTGCGCGAGGACTACCAGAAAAAGAAAAAAATACACATTTTCTAAATTTCCAGAAAACAAACCAAACTCCATTTGTGGAATGTCTGCGTGGTTAACACTTCACTGTATGCTTCGTTTACAATTAGTGAGTACATTTAGTATTCCTTTTAACCTTTAAGTGAATTGATATTATTGTGGCTAAAATAGTAATATATATTTACGTACAGTATATAAGTAACAGTGTTTGCACTTGTTGTCTTGATGACAATGGCACAGAGAAAGAGAAGCAGTCGCTTTCAGCTTCATCCAATCAATCAGCAAAGAACAAGACAATCGTCCCTGTGGAGTGTTTTTTCTTGTAAATCCGGAAGGAGATCACATTATTTTTACTGTTTGATTCTTTCTGAACTGAGGAATTGACCATGGCGAACGGCGGCGGACCAGATTTTTCAAGTCCAGTTTAAAGTTGGCAGACCGCGGTGCAGCGACGCAGCGCGGCAGACACTCAGCATGTAGACCCGCTCTCATTCATTAACATGGCTATGAAGTGCTTTGCACAACCCAGCAGAGCCGTAACACAGTAGGTGGAATCCCCGTCTTAATTCTACTTTCGTACTCGTCTGAGTTCATGCTGATTGAGACCAGCACCACTCTGACACTTCAGAGTTTTTTGAATTCCATGCCCCATCTGCCGATGATAATGCAGGATTGGACCATATGTTTCTGTCCAGGAAAAAAAGTACCTTTTAATTCTTCAGTCAATAAGAAAGCCAAGTTTTACAAATCACCTGTTCATATGGTATTTGTTCATGTTGGTATTAAGTTTTCAACTCTATTGTGTTCGACATATGACTGTATCTATTCACAGTGTATTTATTTAGTCTTGTATTTGCCATTTACATTGGCATACTTATAGTAACATGTGTCACTCTTTTAGTATATGTAATACGACTGACCATTCATTCAGCTTTTATTATCATTCATTTTATAAAAATAGTATAGACTTTTAGAGGAAAACATGAGATTAACTAAAATGTGACTAATGTGGGTTTGGCTTGACGCCAGCAATATGTAGATTTTTTTTTATTGTAATTTAATTGGATTTAATTTGTATTCTTATGAATTCATATACACATAATAGACACGTTCTTGCTATGCACAAAGTGGCTTACTATTCTCTCTGCACTGAATTGTATTCATACAGAGCTGCCAGATACACAGTTTCTCTTATTGTCTTCTTCAGTGGTTCTTCACATTGTTGGAGCAATTGAACCCCTCAAATTCCTTAGGCACATTCACTGAACCCTTCGTTGTGGGGAAACATTTTTTTTTCACTGCTAAACGCAATGTGCAAAAGTTTTTTTTTTATTTTATTTTTTTTATGGAAGCACACGCACCCATACACTGTGTGGCCTGACCTCTGTCGAATCTGTCATCGAACCCCAGATTGTTTGATCGAACCAAGGTTACGCACCGGTGGTCAAACTTCTTGATGTAAATACGTTTTAGAATATATATATTTTATGTATATTCTTTTGAATTTGATACAGTATTTTCCACAATGCTTAACTAAAACAACTCTGTTCACTTTGATTCATTTTTCACTCGTGAGTTAGTGTTCACCTATTACAGGTACTCTATTTGATGGCACGAATGATTCATGAAACAATAATCTGATGTCTCTTATGATAACATATATTCTATTGCACCTTATTTGGGCAGGTTAAACCTGTTTTCAATGCTGCTTATTAGGACAACACAGTTTATTAATAGTGCCCCACAGAGGGCCTCATGCAAATGAGGTCCTCATTGAGAAGTACTCAATTAAACAAGCAGGTTGCCTTCCGCTGTAATGGAGACATCACTGCATGTGGGCGTGCTTCTACCAACTGACAGCGTGTACTTTTTAACTGACTGATATGCTCACAGGTATCATTAGCCATCTACAGATGGCAATGTGAACACGTGTGTGTGCGTGTGTGTAATTATGGATCTCCTAGTGCTGAGTGAGGACTATTTCTCTTCGAGGTTAAAGCCATCTGCTTAAACAGACCTGCACCATTCATTCCAAACATAATTGCCGCACGAAGCGGAACAGAGGGGAGAAAATGACATGTGGGAAGAGAATAAATAAATGACACTTGGCTGGCAGGGAGGCGGCATCTGGCACCACTTTTTTCGCCGCGTACGTCGGGACAGGCACAGAGCGCTTCGTCATAATTTAGGTGGCGATAAGATGATTAGAGTGAAACAGTAGCGTAGAAGTGTGCATACATGACAGGCACATGAATCTAAACTACAACCGCAAGAACAATTTGGTAGCTTGGTTTGTCGACATTGGGGCCCATTTTGACCGTTATCATTTTGTAATCAAAATCAGCAAAGGCCAGTTGATCGTATATATCGCAAAGATTATTTATAATGATAATCCTGATTCCTGCGTATAGGGTGTGTTAAATAATGAGTTTTCAACCCTGCTCAGAAAAAAAGACTCTAGATTTGTACTTTTCAACTAGAGGTGTCAGATTAACAAATGAATGGCTTAATTAGTTATAGCTAACTTTTATTTATTAATCACATTAGTCTCATCTTTCATTTTTAACTTTACGCGTTCTGTAAAATGATTAAAACCAATTCTTCTGTATGTATTAGGCTTCTTGTGCTTGACTTATTGGGGGTTGGAAAACAAAGGTCAATCAGACCCTGATGTGGATTGGCAGTCAATGTGTTTGGCATATCCTGATAGGCTGCTGTAGTGGGTGGCTAACGGTAGCAACAAAGGCGCTAAAGTAGCAGGCCGCAGCATAGCTCATTGCTGAACTAAACTTCAACACTCCACTTTTTAGCAAGTCTGCACGACAGGAGGGACACTGTTTTATTTTACAGTTATTTTCAAATTGCGTGGGCATTAACACAAAAAAAATAAAAGAAACAGCACAATTCCTTCTTACAGTTGAAACTAAAGGTTGCAGCGAGCAACTGGGACTAGTCTTAAATCCAGCAGGAGGTAAAGGGTTGCAACTGCATCAGTTAAAAAAAAACACACACTCTGCCTCAACACACTATCTAAATGTAAAAAGGCACCACGATATTTTAGATTATATTAATTAGATACATTTATTTCATACCTTTTTTTAATATGTTTTTTTAAACTTGGTCAAAGTGTAAAATCTCATTCTTGTGTGTGGTCAAAATAGAGTAGGACTGAGCCACAGAAACATGTGAAATGTAATAATGGCCATGAAGAAAGATCTTGCCCAAAGCAACCGGTTGGTTGTGTTAGCTCTTTGTAAGATGGGTCTCACAATTTACCACAATCTAGTTTTCATTTCAGATAACAGTTGTCTTAGTATCTCATATTTACCTTTTATAATGGCAACTGTACTGCTTCCTACTTCATTAATTTCTTGCTGAATGAACGCTATATGGAACTGTCACAGACCTCTGGCATACAGCGTGTACCCAACAGTGGTCAAATATCCAGACCATATGATTGACCGCCAAACCATGTCAAAATTTGGTCATTTTCATACCTTTTTTTCTGAAATCTACGCGCATGTGATTGTTATTGACGAATTATTGAGCAATCTTGCTTTGATGATGCAATATTAATAGTTGAAGAGTCATACTAGTTTTTGAGGTCTTCTGAATAGTGACTATTTTGGATGTAGAATGATTCCGCTTGGTGACACTGATGCTTGAAATGATAATAAGGAATAATAAGGAATCATGTAAAAAACACACATACTGTATTTGAGTCATGCAATGAATTTAGATACTGTTTAAAAAATGTTACTTTCAAATCTCATTTTGTGAGGTTTTCTTTGAGCAAAGATTTCTTTTTATAGAAACCAAGAAATTTGCAAAATATAAATGGTCTAAAAAAAAAAAAAAAACTTACCTTTGTACGAGAGTTTTAGTCGCGGGACATTGACCTTGGTCTGCTGGGCTCCGTCACACCCTTTCCGAAATATAATCATACCACAGGTCAGCACAAAGCTGCCCCAGAGAATAGAGCCCATGATCCTGAGGTGAGAAAAGCTGTCCTCTGCACACCTTTGGGTTACTTTTGCAGATCCACTACTAAGCGCCCCCTAATTTTTCTGGGTCAGTCTGGACTTAGAGTGGCAGCTGAAAGTTAGTCCAAATGATGCGTTTGGCAAAAGCATTACAGGTCAGCCAAACTGCACGAGAGCTCGTCCCCGCAACAAGCCCAAGGTGAACTTGTCAATGGATAGTGGAGAAAAGCAGCAAGGTAAATCTGCCATCTGTCTTAGTCATTTAAATCACCATCCACGCCAACTGAAGGAAAACACTGCCCCGTTTGTTTTCTGCTCCTAATCCGTTGTCGTCTGTGTTGAGTTCTTCCTCGTATCCCACTTTTTCCCCCTCGAATCTCTTGTTCCTGTTGAGTTGGCCCAGCACTGTTCTGTCCACGCTGCACAGTGCAAGTGAGCACAGCTGAGGCAGACAGTGTGCACAGTCTGGAGAGAGTGAGAGTGCAGTGAAGGAGGGGGGGAGAGAGAGGACGAAGCTCAAGTTAAGGTTAGGGCAAGGGACGCATAAAACAGGAAAGTAATGGAACATGAAAGTACAACATCTTACTGCCACTGGGGTTAGACAAAGTTTGAAAATATTTTTAACTCACCGTTGTATAAATAAGAAATATCACACTCTAAAATTGTTGGGTTGAAAGGAACCCAATTACGACTCGAAAAAATACCGACCCAATATTTGCGTCACTGTGACAACTTTCTGGCTTGTTTTTATGCAAAACAACCCCATTTTTGCGGTTGTGTTGTACAAAACAATCCTTTTTGTGGTAGTTGTATACAAGACAAGAATACACTTCTTGACCTTGTGATCGGACAAAAATAATGCAGGGAAGCTTGTATCAATAATGTTAAAAGATAGTCAAAACAAAAATTGATGTGTTTTCACAGAATCAGGCTTATGCCTCTGAAAATGAAACCACGATATATATTCTAATTCTACTCTTAATTCCCTTTAAAATGATATGTAAAAACCAGTATTCAAAACTGTTTGAAAGGAGGATTACTGTTACAGTTTGAGGGGCACATGTTACTTATAAAAAAAACATGTAGAAACAAACAAAGCAAATGTGTCTGTTAAAGGTGTTCATTTGTGGAATAACTGTGAAATAGAAATGAAAAGATTCGTTTTACTTGCTGTGTTCAAAAAGAAATTTAAAAATAAAGTTATGACAAAAACAACACCAGTTTTTAAACACCAATAAGATTATCCGTACATTATGAAAGGTTTCTATTTTTGTATGTCTGTGTCTGCATAATTGAAAAGGGTTTATCTGTCAAACTCATTATTAACATTATTTGTACATGTTCTAAGAGGCAATACCAAATTGTTTTCCATCTTGACATCATGTAGCAATGCAATTTACTATTTGAACAACTTGAGCCTCTTCTTAAAACAATGAGGATTCTTGAGGTATTCCTACAGGCTGCTTCAGAAACGGGTGGCTTGGTGGTGCACTTGGTCAGTGGTCCGGCTCACAGTTCAGAGTACTGAGTTCAATTCTGGATCGCTCCGGCCTTTCTGTGGATTTTGCATGTTCTCCCCAAGCCTGCAAGTGCTCTCTTCGGGCACTCTGGCTTCCTCCCGCATTCCAAAAACATGCATGGTAGGTCTATTGGACATTCTAAATTGTCCTTGGGTGTGTGAATGGTTGTTTGTCACTGTGTGCCCTGCGATTGGCTGGCAGCCTGCCCGGGGTGTTTCCTGCCTACTGCCCAAAGACTGCTGGGATAGCCACCGGCAAGCCTGCAAGCATACTGAAGACAAGCAGCAACAGATATTGGATGGATGAATGAATTTTTCACAAACATGGGCTGGAAAAGTAAAGCGATGATGTGCCCTGACTTTAGGTAAAACTCAAAGGTGAGAGCTGGACAACCTCAGAGCTAGCGAGAGTTTATAGGTTAAAAGTTTTCTGAGGACCATTTAGACTTTTAAAACCTATTAATACAATTTTAATATCAATTCTGAAATACATCAAGCGCCACTGACGTATTTGATATATATTTTTACAATTGGTCTAGAACTGCTCTACATTCATCTATGTATTTTTTTTTGGTTGTTATTTAATTGCACGACCAGTTGATTATGATAGCTGTGAATGGCCTTGAACGCAGAATCAGTCTAATTCACAATTTTACCAGAGTACGCGCAGAATCCTTGAAAAGCCAGAAATGTAATTGTTTGTTGGTACCACTATAAAACTGGATTGAACACGCCATTGGAAACAATTGTTGGCTTGAATGTCACCATCAACACGTTTCTAGATGTTCATCAGAACATTTACCCACTCGTAATTATCATCTGTCATGAATGAGAGATCTTAAATTTCATTGAAGTGGGCTTGAAAGGATTCTTTTAAACCTGATTTCAAGCATCTAACATATCCTTTCAGTTTCTCAATAGTGTGGCCATGTGTTTTATTGCCACACGATGTGCCTTTTACCAATTTTCTGCCCTCCGGGAAATCGGGTTGCTTTCCATCTCTGGTATTCGGACTAAATAAGGAGTTTTTCATTAGTTTTTATAAAACGAACGTCTGTTTTCTATCTAAATTTTACTAAATTGATTTGCTTGTGCCTGTCATCAGCCCTTTACTGGTTCCATCAATTTCTATTTACTTCAAAGTGTAACTAAGTATTTCAAAGGCACATAACAGTGCCTAGTTTGACAAATAAAAATTGCCAGGGTAGTTGAGGTCAATGATTAAGTCGGTAAATTCTATTTCGGAACCTATTGTATTCCCAAAAACCTGACAGAGCAGCAATCTTGTTAAACCAACAAGATAGCCATCATTTGTCAACTAGTAAATGGTCCTACCCAAATATCCAAGATTGTTGGTCAGTATAAAAGCTAAACATACTCATGCTGATGAATGCTGCTCGGGTGCATTTGATATCAGGCATCTAGACCGGTCACATGTGCTGGTATTTCAGATTGAATGTGTATGCAAACTCACCTGAGACCAATTGATTCAGATCATAAATAAGTGACACAACCCCATATTAAGACAAACAAGTCTTATCGGATAGTTTCATCTGACTTGTGACGGCACCACTCAATTTATCAGCTATCACATGGGTAAAGAAGTTGTTCCAAGAATCACGTTATTACGGTTTCCACCTTAAGGACGCTATCTGCAAGATTAACTGATTATAAATTCAAGAGTGGATTTTTTTTTTTTTTTGTACTTCCTACTCCCTTTGAACATGTACAGTAAATGTACACTTTGCTGCTGATGAACCTTTTCTTACTTTCTGAGCACATTGAAGTATGTCGTCAATATCGCAGTGCGATATCCTTAAACTGTAGTTTTGCCATTTTAGTTTTGCTCATTATTTTTACATGCACAGGAAGCTGCATTTCATGTACTATAACTGTTTAAAATTATTTAAATTTGACATGGTTGTTTAAAACGTTCGGTGTTAAATTCACAAAGCATATATTCTTTCAAATCAATTGTTTAAACCATTTAGAAGTGGTTTAAACAATCCAAAGCACTCGCAGACCAGATGAACACTCTTAAGTAGTGAAGACAGATTGACTAGCTACTCCATCATAGTCAAAGGGGGAGTTCCTTGTCCTTTCGCTCCAAGCGTGCCAAATGTGATGTCAATCTCCCTGCAAACAGCGAGCTTTCAGTGGGCCCATTGCTCCTTGTGGTGCATGATAATGATGCCAGCGACCATATTGGTGTTTAAGACCCTCTACCGGGGTGGATCTGTGTGGATAAAGAGCCATCAGACAGTGGGAGGAGAGCAGAACTAATCCAGTAGTGAGTGGATGAGGCCTGGCCGTTATGCTAATGTCAATTGGGAGCCAGCGTCACGCTATAGTCCCTGCTTACCCCTGTGGGATTTTCATCACCATGCCAAGGATCTTGTAACGCAATCTGCTATAGCTGTGGAGCAATTGTTGTAGACAAATTTGGACTGAATGGGATGCTTGAGAACTTACCCCATAGTTCCTCCGGCATGCACTTTGCATGTTAACTATAAAGCGGGTCTTGGTTTTACGATGGAGTTCTGTTCCTATGGCAGCAATCTAGCCCAAATTTGGACACAAGTCAGAACGCATGGAAGTCTTGTCAAGAATGTAAGCAAAGGAAGTAACAAACATTTTCATGGAAAAACACTTCAGGGACATATATCAAAGAAGAGAGCAGTCGTTTTTGAGAACCTAGCAAATGAGCTTTAAATCATCAGCAGTTTGGTCAACGAAGCCGTATATTTAACAGTATATTAAATGTTTTTATTTAACATGTCTCACACCATCACACGTAGCAAAAAGTAATTGCCATTTTTTCCAGAGAGAACATCTTCTCACCTAGTTATCTTAACCTTTGGTACTCAATAATGGCCAGAGGTATGAGGAATTATTTTGTACAACACCAATAGGGGAAATAAACAACTTGGTTTCTACCTTGGGCTAAAATGCAGAACACAATTCTGGTTAATGTAAATCTTTTTCATATGAAATGCATACTTTAATGATATTTTAGTACGAATAGCATTGGCAGGTAGCCATCAGCACACTGAACGCTGGTAGCTGCCTGCCTCTGCACTATTATTACAGTACATACTATGTACTATATTGTACCATACTTTCCAGCTCAAATGGATGCAAATCAAAATGCACTTGCTGACGTCAACATGAAAGGCGAGACAGGATTTGGGGTTAAAGTCTCTGCCCTAGTGGTAACTGAATATAAGTTCCCCTGCCACATGACGTATTCTTACGTCACCCAATGAGGAACAAACATTTTGTTTATAATGACCTGATAAATAAACATAATTTCGTTTCTGCAACAAACAGCATGAACTGTGATTGCTTAATACATTTTGAGCTCCTTGAAAAGACTGTAATTTCATTTAGTGCATTCAAACATCAACAATTACTGGCAACAATTAAATCTCACGTTCAACCACATTAACAATTTTGAGTCTTTGGTGAACCTGACATGCTTGATTTTATAACTTGAGAAGAAACCAGAATCTCCGTAGAAAATATGTGAAAACATAGGAGGACCATGCCAACTACAAACAGGAAGGGGCTGTGGCTGCAATTGGAACCCAAACTTTCGAACTCTTAGATTGATGTTGCCCATTCCTTATGGTTTCTCAACTGAAATAAACTGGGTTGTTCACAACTCAAATTAATGTTTCAAAGATCGGGGTGGCCTCTTTCAGATGCCCGTAACCACCATAGCGCCGAAACTACCTTAGTCTTGGTCATTCTGGTCTCAAAGTGGATCATGTGGACCAACTCGGTTCACTTGAACATTGAAGTGCCCATCTCAGCAAATCTTAGCGTTAGAGATCCTCAAGCCTAAGATCTTTCCTACCTACCTCACATATACAGTACAGTGTAGACCACACCATTTCCCCTAACTGTTTCCACATCCCACCACTCTCACCATGCATGACTGAAAAGCCACTTTCTTTATTCCACCTTTTCTATGGCATTGGCCCCTTTGACCTCCACCTACTCTCTACACAAGCATGGAAACATTATCCTCTAACCGAGAGGATTCGGCTCAGCAAAATGAACCACAAGCTTCCAGACAAGCAAATTAACCACGTTTGCCGCCCACCTATATTCTTCACAAAGCCAACCCATAGATCTCACCCCACGCATCCACCCACACAGCTGGTGTTCAGATTATTCTCGTGGTGGGGCACCTCTGTTGTGGCAGGTAAACACATGAATCATATTTATGAAGCTCATAGTCCACATTCCAGTGGGGCAGACTTTTACACAAAAACTTCAGCTCAAAATTGATGTGCCACTGTGAGAGAGTGTTGCTTTTTTGGTAAAAGACACAGTGGCATGGTATCATTTTAATTAGGTTATTAAAAGTGTGACATCAACATCAGCATTAGGTGTGAGTTGGAAAATAGTTGTCTGCTTGCTTCAAGAAGAGTGGAACAAGTGAATATTGCGGTAACTAAGTTGGAAAGTTCCATATTCAATCACCAACCTACTGTCATATGGTATTCCAATAAGTTAATTCATAATTGCATTCTCAACTAAAAACATATTAAAAAAAACACTAGGCTGGAATTATAATACATTGTATTGAAAAACACAAATAATGGCGGAAACTTACTGCCTTTTGGAGCCACAATACAACATATTTGAATGCAAAACATAGTTTCTTGCACACTTTTTGTAACCTCTAACCTGCTAAGTATAGGCCATTGGACATGGAAGATCCATGAAAGTTGGAATTCTGTTATTTAGTTATATATTTACTTACCTCTGCTTCAGTTTTATTTCTTCTATTCCTTTCAGAATAGTGGCTTTCCTGTTTCACTCTCATGGCTCCCCAGGTCACAGTTACAAACATATGATTATGTGATTATGACACACAGCTCTGAAAATGATTTTGAATGCATTAGTGTGAGATGATTATGCCACACACAGTGTTGAAAATATTTTTTCGAATTAGAAATGTGGGATTATGCCATCCATGTCTTTGAAGATGATTATTTTGCCTTGGATCAGGGGTGCTCAAACTTCAAACATTTTTGGCCCAAGAATTATCGTGCGACCATGTCTCCGGGTTGTGAACGCAATTACCAGTAATGCAAAAGTAAGGGGCACAGATATTACACGTGTACTCTTAATTCTAAGGTAAGTGCGTTTGATGAAATAAATAGTATATTATATATAACCTGTTGCATATGTGCATCTGCAATTAACTTTTAGCCTCATTCTTTGATTGTTTTATTTGTTTTATTACAATGCAGTAGTTTTGGGTTAGGATTATGATATGATCGTCGGTTGAACGCGATTGATGCATTGAGCACGCGTTCCAATGTGACTAAGCAGTACAGAGGGTGGAAGGCGTACAGGAGCCCTGGGGCGGTGGACTTGGCAATTTCCTGCCTTTGCAAGTAGTATCAAATTGTCTAAGGGTATGCATACAATGCTGGGATTAAGACGTGAACTTTAACATGTGCCATTCTCCAGCCATGTTGCCTTGGTCAAAGTATTTTTTGCACAATGCTGTTGTTAAAAAAAAAATAAAATAAATATATATATATATATATATAATATATATATATATATATATATATATATATATATTGAGCTGAGAGATCCTTAACTGTGAAGTGGACGTTAACCACTCATCTACCGAAGCCACCCTAAAGACCATATACTCTCCATAAATCTTATTGAACAGTGTTTTGTTTGAACCCCAAAGTTACATCAGATATTGTTCTTGGATATCCATCTAAAAGAACATACACAAGTGCAGAATAATATTTTCGGAGTGTTGGAAACTTGCCGGATCATACTGTTAGTCCAATCTTGTGTGAGAGCCAACACCGGCATGAGAAAAAAACTATGAATGGCTATTATTATGTCTTTGGGTACATTTTTGGACACTTGTCAATTTCACTTCTAAACAAGAACTGTGTCACTCTCTGTTGATATTGGGTTCAACCAAATGTGCTTATAATCCATGCATTATTTACCCATGTAAACCTGCTGTGATGGGAGACAGCTGTGTGTGTAGGCATGGATGAAAAAGGGGGGCAGCTCGGTCCTGAGCAGCTCGCCCCAGGCACAAATGACAATATATGACATGAAAAACACGTGCATCTTAGTGCGACGTGGCTTTTGCGGATAACTGGGACAAAACAAAACCATAACTTTACCGACAATTCTGTCGTTAAAACAAATAGCAGCAAACTATTTTCCATGCCAGCTCTTCAATTTGAGACGACACGCGAGAGTGGCACATGCACA
Source organism: Hippichthys cyanospilos (assembly GCF_059441005.1). NCBI lineage: Eukaryota > Metazoa > Chordata > Actinopteri > Syngnathiformes > Syngnathidae > Hippichthys > Hippichthys cyanospilos. Next base: position 14,587,270 of record NC_142374.1, read on the forward strand.
ATTCATGACTACATAAACCACACGCTGTTGGTTATTTACTGTTTCATAATAAAAAATGGATGAAAACGCAGCAAAGACCTCAGAGCCATAAATTAATTACCGCCAACATTGAACTGTATCAGCTCCAACACTGAGCTAACCAAATCCCCGTCATGGCGACCACATGCTCCACGATAGCGTGTAGGTGCAGAAACAGAAACATTTGCACACTAGTCCAAAATATATTCTGAATGATATAATTCCAGGATATTTACCAGCTTCATACAGCATATCAATATTCCAGTTGCTTGGGCTACCTGATTCTTGTCTCCATAGGGATCAACAAATACACACAGTGTCTTTTTGACTTGAAGGTAGCGCCGATAGCCAGAGACTGACTCTGCTGTCCCTTCTTTGGAACAAAATGAAGCAGTATTCCTTTTAGGAGACATTCCAACCACTTTAGATCCAACTGTATCAAAAATATGATGATAATTTGATATTAGGCAACTGACAAACCCTCTCCGGTTGTGGCGAGGCAGATACATATACGTATTCATTTTATTTAGCACATTAGTAAGGTTTACTCATTGTAGGTTAGTGGATTTATGCTGGGCTATTGATGGCAGTGCTGCAGTACGTCTTTGAATGTAAAACTCATGTCATTCAAAACTTGACTAACTAGTCATTACAAATGATATGATGAACCTTTTTGAAATTGTGTACAAGCAGAAAAATTGTTTATGACTTCAGACCTCACTTGGCATGTTTCGTTCATGCTCTTGGAGATTCACCCAAGAAGCCATATTTAAACTCTGGGTGTGAAGCATAAAGATGTTTGGAAACAGTGAGTGGAAATGAATCATAAAGTCCTAACAACCATAGCCATTCCATGTAATGATATTCCTTCGAGAAGTAGACATAACATTAGGTTCTCAGCGAACGTGACTGCATACATTCCGCCCCTCACCCCCTCCTCAATATTGTGGTCACGGTGGAAGAGGCACAGTAGCTACTGTTTCCACGCTCACTCATACACATCCATGGTCGCTACAAATTCAGTCTTGGACTAAGAACCCTTTTCAGGCGCATCGACCAGCATGTTAATGATAGCAAGTGACTCATGATTAGTTATTAGAAACCAATCACCATCGCACCAGTCTTTTTGTGGCACCATTTCATATCAATTGGCACGGTCTTAGTGGGTGGGTTAAAGGATCTACCTCATAGAAGCGATATCAAAGTCCGCTGAGTCTTTCTTTTTTCAAGTCAAAGATCGATATGTGTATGTATTTTTACTCAATTGTAAAAGGAGAATGTCCTTTTAATAGTATTGATAACTGAACCAAGCCTAATGTGCTACTCATCAGCATCCACAAAGCCTTTAAATGACATGTGTTTCAATAGCTAACAATGGAGAAGTTTGACCTTGAGAGCTGTGGAGTCTGATGGAGAACAATTCATCGATTTGTGGTCATCTTTTTTAATGGGGCTCCTGGCGAGGTCAATACAGAACAGGATCTATCTGACGGCAACCTTTCTCCAAGATTTATCCCCTCACCCAGAACCTTGACTCGCACATAAACCCACTAATCTTGTGCAGGCTGCAAGTGTCATGTATACTAGCCCCTTAAACTCTGTGAACTGGACAAAACAAGGCCAAAGAAAAGTTTGCACGTCCTATCCTCTCCTTGGTGTAGGTCAACCATCCACTATACTATATTTTTTCTGACTATATACGAAAGACTGTATTCGCACAGATAAAATATACTGTGCTACAAGTACTACAGTAAAAATCTGCAAATTTGGAAAGAAAGTTCAGAATGTTGAGTTCAATTTCATACAAGCCCATTACAAATATCAAACTCAGCAGCACCGTGTCTCACGTAAGAACCTCTTACCAAAATTATAGCCTGTTACTCATTTTTTTCCATCTGACCATGTACAGTTGAATGAAGTTTATAAACCTTTGAATGATGACTGTTTTGGGAAAGCATTGAAAGCTCTTTTTAAGTCCAAGTCAGGAAAAGTAGCCTCAACTAATTGTCTTGAGCCTCAAAGGGTGGGCAAAGGTGGGGGTGGAGGATGAATACTTCAGGCATTACCTGAGGCGGGAGGCGTCTTTTTGCTGACTGTTTTGACTGAGAGAAGACTGTATTCTTCAGCCCACACTGACCCGTATAACTTCCTCTCATTGAGACATTTTTGTAGTACCAGATCACCTTAACAATTGTTAAATATACTATTACCTGAAAAAAATATATAAAAAATATACGTACAAATATATGCATTAAATGAGTTTACAAAGTATTTAGAGGTCAACAGTAGGTCTCTATGCAGATAGTCGTGTGCAGTTCACTCATAAGACAACAGCACCGGAATTGCTGAAAGTTAATACACGTCACAGTACTGACGAGTGAGGGTATCAGCTGCAAACTTTAAACTGGCGGAACCCTTACAAACTGCGGGAGGAGAACCGGGTGTTATTGTTGAAACGTCTACTACTGGCTCAAGGAGGAAAGGAGCCAACGATATACATTATTATCGGATTACAGTACTGATAACCACTTTTTTTTTAAATTCTTTAACGGTTTAGAGAACCATTGCAAAAATGACAGGGCCAATAACACTGAAAGGAATCCTTGGTCATTGTTCCTGTACCAAGATTGTCAAACTACACCTCTTCAATCTCACTTACCATTCCTTTCCCTAATCTCTACATCAAAGCACTTGCCTTGTTTTGCTTGGGTGCCTCATTATGGCACCTAGAGAGTCTTAAGTGATCTTCGGGTGGACAAACATGAAGGGAGCTTTTGTTTCCACTGAGCGGACACATTGTAATAATGCTGCCGCTTTGCACTCAAACCCAAACAAAAGAAAGCCAAGAAAACCACACCGACATCCGCAGCTATTCTATCCTGGGGCTTGACCTTCTTGGTTTCTACACAGGGACGTACAGGGTGGGAGCCTTAGAACAGCACAGTCAACATCACTGTCAGAATTTAATTTGTATTTTTTTTTCGTCCAATTATCTTTTTGAATTTAACCTGTTTCGTGGTAATTTTGTACAATGGTGAATTTAATCTCAGAGTCATTTTTATTTTTAACAATATTTTATGACTGTTTCCGCATTCCCTCAGTTTGCAGCAATGTTTCCTGAGGCTAGCTGGTATATGGCTGTTGCTAGAATTTTGTTACATTATTCCTTTAAACATTTGAGCTATATGCATCTATGATATTCTTACTGTGGTTCATAATGTGTTGTTGTGATGCCAGGGCTTTTTATGCAAATTTCACCAATGGCAGAGGTTTGTGGATAATTTTGTGTGTTGCTGTTTTTTTCGCACAAATTCTATTTTTGTGTTGTTGCATGACCTTTGCTGAGGACACAGTTGCTTTGTGTTGTGAATACGAATCTTCTGTATATTTAGGAAGAAGATGCGTAGGTGAGTGTCACAAATCTTAGAGAGTGAATTAATCCTGGAAACGATCACTGAGGTGCCTTTTTCTGCCCTACACCCACACCGGTGACATCCGCATACTTATGATTCAACATCACCAGTAGATTAATATATTTAGGGATGAATAATTAAATATTTTTAAAGCTATTTTTTTTCCAAGTTATTGCTCAATCTGAAGTGTTGAAAATGACCTGCTTTCTTTGATATTGCAATGTTCATGAATGAACAAACATGGCATTTTTTGGATCTCCTAAAAAGTAGCTAATTTGGAGGTACATGGTTTTGGCCCAACAGTAGGGTTTTATGTGCTGTTACAGTGGTATGACATCCGAGCTTTTCAATGAACTTGCTATTTGTATATAGAGAAATAAATGTCAAACAGGATAACACAGAAATTGGCCCAGACAATGTTAAATAACAATTGAAAAGGGATAGTTTTATGATGAATACAAAAACATACATTCATTTATATGATAAAATTATGAACTCATAAACTGTCATAACATCTTTACAAATCCAACTTTTTTTGAGTCTTTGACATGTTTTACGTACATTCCAAGTACATGGACAGAGGGCGGCGGTCTGATGAGCAGGGAAAAAAAAGTGAGTTCAAGTTGCCAATCAAAGTTCATATTGGTGCATATTCTTCCGTTCTCTTTCAAGCCATGCAGCCGCTGCAGTTTTTCCTCTCAACTGGAAATTTTCAAGTTGACACACCACACACCACAGATTAGTGTTTTAGTCTTTTTGCTGTAACATTGGCTGATAAGGACAAAGTGAATTGATTGGATGTGATCATTTAACCACACGGAGAACACAATGTTTGCTACTTTGCTAAATTGAGTCATTAGCCAAACCTGCAGCATTGTATCATCAACTTAAACTCGATCTGGCTCTGTTTTATCCAATGTCCCAGAAACTACATAATGTATTGCATTATTTGGGGCTAGCATAAGATAAAAACAGTGTCTCAACTCTTCGGCAAAATTGTTGTGAGAGCCAAACTCACATTTTCTCTTAAAATTTCTCTCACTAAAATTCCAATTGTATGAGTTCCGTAATAATGTTTGTCATAATTGATTTTTTTCCCTCTCCCAACCATTGTTTCACTTCCCGTCTGGAAGCTGTACAACACAAGTGATTATTTTATTATCATCACCCTGTCAATTTCTTCCCATCCTTTGGGAAGTTGGTTAGCTTAATAAGGGGGTTGGTTGAGTGACAAATAATGGCACACTTGAAAAAGTCTTCCCCAAACAAAATGAAACTCACCCCGGGCCATTTAAGTATTTATGACATCCTGGCCAACAAACTTCTCAGACAAACTTAATCCCCAATAACAGATGATTAATGAGAGTGAAATCAAGCATTTTAATTGGATATAGGCACACGCAGAATCTTAGATTAAAATATCTCAGGAGGTAATCTCACATTCTGTATGTGCCTACAATAAAAGCGTTTTTAGGAGTGAGCTAAACTGTTGTTAAAAAAAGGAAAGAAATAACAAACGGCAACAAAAACCTTCAACTGGAAAATATTTTTATTTTTGTATCAAATGGTCTTTTTGTTGAGGGATGCCCACACCTAAATATTCCTCCTAATAATATGTCCCTCTAAGGCAATTTCCAAGGACAGGCTATGAATATGTGACAAAAGGTTATTATACACAAGAAATGACAAAAATATGAGTCAAGTTTCAAAGTGTTTATTATCATGTGCACTGTCTGGAAATAAGTTTCTCTATCCAAAGAAATTCTTACTTTGCTGTCCACACAAATGATGTGAACAAAAGAATACCATAAGTACCAAGTTCAGTAAAATCAAAAATAATGAAAACGTATACTATAAGAGCACCATAAGTACCAAGCCAAGTCAAATAATAATGAAATAATGAAAACTATTAGTATACTAAATAGGTTACTCATTTTCATCTAAATCAAACAATTCAATACATGAGCTTTTGGTTTTGTTTTCAAATGTATTTGCAATGACATCTAGCATAAACAATATATATCAAAACAGTCATTTAAAAATGAGTTACTTTAGATTATCATTCAGTCACAATCTTATACCAGCCCATGTTTACCTCTAATGTTAGCAGCGATTAACCTTGACGCAGTATAATCGACAAAATATATGTTTGTCATCATTTTTTTTAACGGTAGAAGAATTGAATCGTTCACCATGCCTTATGAACTGCGGCCAAACAGCCAACGAACACATTTTTATTAAGCCATATTGGACTGATTTACAGTTCTACTGGTAAATCTCTTTAATAATAGTCCTATGCGGTGGGATTATTCTGAATTATGTTGCTGTAAAACACTTTCTTGTCATGGTTTGTTGGGTTGTGGGTTTATTTTGAGGGGTTCTGTTTCTGTTTACGTTTATAGTTCCGGTTTCTGCCCCTGTCGCGTCTGCCTGCGTTAGTTTTGATTTAGTCCACCTGTCTGTTACCTGCGCCTCGTGTCCTCCTATCTGCTCCCTTTGCCTGTTGTCCCTGCCCAGCTGCCATGTGTTAGTTTGATTAGTTTGCGAATGTATTTAAGCCTAGTGTCTGTTACAGCCCGTGTCGGATCATTGTCTCTGTCACGTCATGTCATATTGTCTCTATCGTATTGTTGTCTCGTAGTCCCGTCTTGCCCCGAGTCCCTCAGCTCCGTGTTTTCCTGCCAGCCTGTCCATAGTGTTTTGCCTTCTGTTTTGCCAGCCTGCCTGCGCCCTTAGTTCGAGTTTTTTGCCGTCCTGTTTTTCTCGCTTTTGTTCCCGTTCGTTTATAAATAAATGGATTTAATCAACCCCCTGTCCCGACGCTCCCCTGCTTTTGGGTCCTCCTCCTCTGCAACCATGCCGGCCTCCTCAACCGCCGTACTCCCCCGTGACAGAATGATCCGACCAGCACAGGACCCAGCGGGAAGTCCGCGTCGGCGGACTCGACGCCGCCGCCCCGCCCGCATCCGTTCTCAGCCCGCCGGTCAGCCCCGTTCCCCCAGTGTGAGACCTCTTGTTTTTTCTTCCGTGTTTTTCCCCTCGGAGTCCGCGCCTGTCCCCGCTTCTGATCTGTCCCCCGCGTCCGTCACTTCCGCGTTTCCCTCGTGTTCCTCCGACCTCCCTTACGACACGATTCTGTCCCCGCACGTTTTTTGTAGTTCCGATTTCGCTGATTTGCGTTGTTCAGCCTTCCGATCCGTTCCCTCCTGTCTCGGTGTCCCCCTCTTGCCGCGCCCTGCCTACTTCCTCCTGTCCTGTACCACCCTCTTCTTGCACCCTGTCCCAAGCTCCTGTCGCGTCTGTACCACCGGTCTCTGTTCCCCAAACTTCCTGCCGGCGGGCTGAAGCGGCACCCGCCCCTGTTCCAGCGCCAAGGCGGCTACCCGCCCCTGTCCCAGCGCCAAGGCGGTTACCCGCCCCTGTCCCTGCGCCAAGGCGGCAGACCGCCCCTGTCCCAGCGCCAAGGCGGCAGACCGCCCCTGTCCCAGCGCCAAGGCGGCAGACCGTCCCTGTCCCAGCGAGCCGGCGCCCGGCCTCTGCGAACCCTGCGAGCCGGTCCCCGGTCTCTGCGAACCCTGCGAGCCGGTCCCCGGCCTCTGTGAACCCTGCGAGCCGGCGCCCGGCCTCTGTGACCCCTGCGAGCCGGCGCCCGGCCTCTGTGACCCCTGCGAGCCGGTCCCCGGCCTCTGTGACCCCTGCGAGCCGGACCCCGGCCTCTGTGACCCCTGCGAGCCGGACCCCGGCCTCTGTGACCCCTGCGAGCCGGACCCCGGCCTCTGTGACCCCTGCGAGCCGGACCCCGGCCTCTGTGACCCCTGCGAGCCGGACCCCGGCCTCTGTGACCCCTGCAAGCCGGACCCCGGCCTCTGTGACCCCTGCGAGCCGGACCCCGGTCTCTGTGCACCCTGCGAGCCGGACCCCGGCCTCTGTGCACCCTGCGAGCCGGACCCCGGCCTCTGTGCACCCTGCGAGCCGGACCCCGGCCTCTGTGCACCCTGCGAGCCGGACCCCGGCCTCTGTGCACCCTGCGAGCCGGACCCCGGCCTCTGTGCACCCTGCGAGCCGGACCCCGGCCTCTGTGCACCCTGCGAGCCGGACCCCGGTCTCTGTGCACCCTGCGAGCCAGCGCCCGGTCTCTGTGCACCCTGCGAGCCGGACCCCGGCCTCTGTGCACCCTGCGAGCCGGACCCCGGCCTCTGTGCACCCTGCGAGCCGGACCCCGGCCTCTGTGCACCCTGCGAGCCGGACCCCGGCCTCTGTGCACCCTGCGAGCCGGACCCCGGCCTCTGTGCACCCTGCGAGCCGGACCCCGGCCTCTGTGCACCCTGCGAGCCGGACCCCAGGCTCAGTGAACCCTGCCCGTCTGCCTCCCAAGCCAGTCGCCCGTCTGCCTCCCAAGCCAGTCGCCCGTCTGCCTCCCAAGCCAGTCGCCCGTCTGCCTCCCAAGCCAGTCGCCCGTCTGCCTCCCAAGCCAGTCGCCCGTCTGCCTCCCAAGCCAGTCGCCCGTCTGACTCCCAAGCCAGTCGCCCGTCTGACTCCAAAGCCAGTCGCCCGTCTGCCTCAGTCATCCCAAGTCAGTCTCCTGGCATCCCCGCCGTTTCTGATTGGCCCCCAGTGGCTGTCTCTGTCCAGCCTGCCGTTCCCAGTGCTGCCAGCCACGGTGCCGCAGCCTCAGCCTGTTGAGCCACCAGCCACGGCGCCTCAGCCTCCTGAGCCGCCAGCCTCTGCGCCGCTGCCTCAGCCTCCTGAGCCACCAGCCACGGCGCCGCAGCCTCAGCCTGTTGAGCCACCAGCCACGGCGCCTCAGCCTCCTGAGCCGCCAGCCTCTGCGCCGCTGCCACAGCCTCCTGAGCCGCCAGCCTCGGCGCGGCAGCCGCAGTCGCCTGAGCTGTCAGCCATGCCACCATTGCCGCAGACGACAGAGATGCCAGACGGTTCCCTGTGGTCGCCCCTGTCCCAGGTCAGTCTTGTGCTCTCACTCGTGTCTGTGGTCTGCACCCAGTGGCTGTTCCCTGACGGCGTCCAGCCGACGCCTCCGCACCTGCCTGACGGCGTCCAGCCGACGCCTCCGCACCGGCCTGACGGCGTCCAGCCGACGCCTCCGCACCGGCCTGACGGCGTCCAGCCGACGCCTCCGCACCGGCCTGACGGCGTCCAGCCGACGCCTCCGCTCGGGCCTGACTGCGTCCAGCCGACGCCTCCGCTCGGGCCTGACTGCGTCCAGCCGACGCCTCCGCTCTGGCCTGACTGCGTCCAGCCGACGCCTCCGCTCTGGCCTGACTGCGTCCAGCCGACGCCTCCGCTCTGGCCTGACTGCGTCCAGCCGACGTCTCCGCTCTGGCCTGACTGCGTCCAGCCGACGCCTCCGCTCTCGCCTGACGCCGCCCTGCTGACGTCTCCGCTCTCGCCTGACGCCCCGCCTGCCGATCTTCAGGGGCAACCGGGATACAAGCCTACCTGGGGTGGCTTGCTGTTCGCCATCGGGCGCCCAGGTCGCCCGCCTGACTCGGCCCGCCGGGCACATCTGCTCTGGCGTCCTGGCCGCCCGCCTGATTCGCCTCGCCGGGCGCCTCTTGTCTGGCGTCCGGGCCGCCCACCTGACTCGGCCCGCCGGGCACATCTGCTCTGGCGTCCTGGCCGCCCGCCTGATTCGCCTCGCCGGGCGCCTCTTGTCTGGCGTCCGGGCCGCCCACCTGATTCGCCCCGCAGGGCACCTTTCGTCTGGCGACCGGGTCGCCCGCCTGACTCGCTCTGGCGACCGGGTCGTCCTCTGGACTTTCCCCCTCGGGTGCATCCCGTTTGGCACCAGGGGTGCCTTTGGACTGTTTTTGTTTTTCTCCTGTGCCCTCCTCCGGTCCCCCTTCCGCCCACCCTGCCTCGGTTTTGTTTGCTTGTCTGTTTGTTTTGGGACGTCTGGGATCCGTCCCTTGAGAGGGGGGTTCTGTCATGGTTTGTTGGGTTGTGGGTTTATTTTGAGGGGTTCTGTTTCTGTTTACGTTTATAGTTCCGGTTTCTGCCCCTGTCGCGTCTGCCTGCGTTAGTTTTGATTTAGTCCACCTGTCTGTTACCTGCGCCTCGTGTCCTCCTATCTGCTCCCTTTGCCTGTTGTCCCTGCCCAGCTGCCATGTGTTAGTTTGATTAGTTTGCGAATGTATTTAAGCCTAGTGTCTGTTACAGCCCGTGTCGGATCATTGTCTCTGTCACGTCATGTCATATTGTCTCTATCGTATTGTTGTCTCGTAGTCCCGTCTTGCCCCGAGTCCCTCAGCTCCGTGTTTTCCTGCCAGCCTGTCCATAGTGTTTTGCCTTCTGTTTTGCCAGCCTGCCTGCGCCCTTAGTTCGAGTTTTTTGCCGTCCTGTTTTTCTCGCTTTTGTTCCCGTTCGTTTATAAATAAATGGATTTAATCAACCCCCTGTCCCGACGCTCCCCTGCTTTTGGGTCCTCCTCCTCTGCAACCATGCCGGCCTCCTCAACCGCCGTACTCCCCCGTGACACTTTCTGTTTTGTTGTTCCATGTGACGTTTTCATTGGGAAGAGGCAAATGTTAATTGTTGACTCTTCTGGAGACAGTTTGATGGCCTCCAATTAGATGACGAATACGGGTTTGATCCGTTCCATGCCGTTCCTAGCAGAACGTCATGATGTGAGCTTACATGGATCCCTTAAAGATCTAGGACGCTGTGTTTCAACCTTTGTCTGTTGCTGGAAACATTCCAAAAATTTCAGTTTGTATCTTTGCATAAGAATCTGCATAAGAGTGAACTTTAAAAACAAATGAAGAACAGCCATTATCTCTAAAAGTGCTTTGAAAATGGATAAAATGAACTTCCCTCAAAGTCAGCGACATTGAAGCATATAGGCTGCCGGTATACTCCAGTAAAAGCAGACAAGTATGCAATAGCAGCAGATAACGTGCAAATGGTTCTCCCAGACACATCAATTCATCATGACTTAATTAGTTTTACCTTCATTAACTTTATCTTCATAACACCCTGCTAAAAATTAATGAGTCATTCGGCTAATTAGGATGTGTAAAGTGAGGACTGAGGCATGGTGTTTGGCAACTTAGGCAAATGCCAAATGATGACTTGTGGCTTTGTCCTTCAGCCTCGTGCAGATGATGAAGATTCACATGCATTCAAGTGCCACGCTGGAATGTATGTTTTGTCTGAGAGACAGCAAGCACAGGCATGTCCGTGTGTTTGTGTGTGCATCAGTGGGGTGGGACATGATGCATAATGCAAAGAAGCCAGGGTCCTCTGTTCTTCCATGCAACCTGCACACACAAAAAATATGACACATTTGCAAAGGCACGCATCTGTTGATTCCCCTGTGATGGCTCCGTCAACTGAACCTACACGTCACATTTTTTAAACTGTCACAATGAGGGAAAAAAATGATAATAGGGGCTAAAGGATGAAGCTGGTGTAATAACATCCAGACAGAAGGCATGGTGTAACAAGCATGAAGGATGATCCAGGGATGGAGGGGGGTTAAGGACAACCACATGTTCAAGAACAATATGAGGACAGTGGTTCAAAACCTTCCAAATGCATCAACTAAGAAACAAACACACTTAAATAAAGGCTGGGATATTTTTCAAGCCAACAAAGGCTCCTTGGAGATTGCAATTGTGCTCATCAGCAACTTAACAGACGTGGTAATGACAATAGACAACATAACAGACATCATGGCATTGCTTAATGAACGATGGCGTAATATTCCCATTTTTGTATAAAATGTTAATTGGAGGCCTGTGAAGTGTTTTTTTTCATTATTTTGACTGGCAACAGTCATATTGTTTGACTTAACATAAATACCAACATTGAGCTGATGTCAAAATCATTGCCAAAAATACTGCTTTCTGGACAATGAAAAGATTAGATCGTGTATGGATGAAAATTTGCCACAGCAGTTTATCACACCCACATAAGGTTATTAAGATAAGCGCATTACAAAGTAGTGTGCTGAGGGCTGTAAGAATACTTAATGGTTTGTACTTTTTTATGGCCTAGAAGTGTGTTTCATGTACTTATTTACTGTAATCATGACTACGCCTGCATCCTACATGTGAGAACGTTGCGTTTTGGAATTAATCTCCAAAAAGTCTTATTATAACAATACAATTATCTATAGGAAGCAATGCAAATGTAGGATGTTTCAGACACCCAAAAATATTGACCAAAAAATACATGTTGTTGGTTTTGAACAAGTTCAATTTTAGGCCCGCATGTCAACCTACTAGACCGTCCATTCTTCCTTTTCATTGCAGATATTTACTTAAGGATTTGTCTACGTTGTAGCTGCTGCAATAATTTCACCATGATGTTTTATGATAGGAGCTACAGTGCACAAAACTCCGCCACTACATTCTCTGCAATCGGTTAAGGCTAAGCAATACCACATTGGCAAAGACCAGAAAGGGTCGTCTTCTCCAACAAAGAGCCTCCAGTGAGAGAAATATGTGCAGACATTGAACAAGCAGGATTGTTCATTGGCAGCGCAGCCACAGCAACCACTTAACTCACATTTGTTGTGCATGCTGGTGACAGACTGTGCTGGAAGTCGTCCGACAGCACATTTCTTCTTAGCCATCTTAAGGCCCAATTAGCTCCAACACTTGCAGACCATAACACGCCGAAAGACGGGAAATAAGAGACAGTGCTTCTCGACACCATTCCATAACTAATAAAGGCAGTCTTGTTGTATTTTATTTTTTAAAGATGGATTGTTGGAGTCCGCATTCACACATTAATTATGACATGTTTCTTTGTGTTTTTGCAAAGTTACGTTTACATGCAACAGAGATCATCAAAATGGCTAATTTGTGCATTTTAATACAGTGGTGTCATGAAATAACCACGACTTTGCACATAACAAGTCATTGATATCTGAAATCATCTTTCCTTATTGAACTGAATGAATTTGACTTTAATCTGCTATAACCTCTCTTTTTTTTTTTGTTATGCTTTCTTAATAAACTTTAGAAAATAATCATGATTCAAGTTCAAGGACAGAAGTACCACCAGAAGTACAAACAAGTTCCTTGTTTCTACTTCTGGTGGTACTTCTGATTTGACCACTGGTTGTCAGTATAACAATGTCATACATACATTCATGGCCATTGTGATTCAGTAGGTTTGGTTAATAATTACCGTATTTTCTGCACTATCAGGCGCACCGGATTATAAGGCGCAACCTCAATTAATGACATATTTTAAAACTTTTTCAATCACAATATAGTAATACTCAAAGTAATAACAATAATATTTTAAATAATAACTCTAAACTCTCAGTAGCATCATAACTCAACGTCAATATGACCAACCTTGTTCAACTGTAAACACACAAAAGAAACAGGTAAAGCTTATTTTATCAGTTCATTCCCCATCTACGAATCCCAATCTCAATATTGATCCATATATAAGGTGCGCCTGAATATACGGCCTACCATCAGCTTTTTTTTAAAAAAAAAAATAAGGCTTTTAAGTGCGCCTTACAGTGCCGAAAATACGGTAGTTCATTGTAAAGGATAAAGAATATATGCTTGTTTACAAACATTATGAAAATACATATATTTAGTCTGTCTCCTTTATGATCCTGGACAGCAGGCCTGCATCCACCCCTCTTTCTCAAGTAATGTCTTCAGTCCCCATGAAGGTGCTTGTGTTATGTGGCATAGAAGTATTTATGAGACCATTGTGAGCGAAACAATTGGTCCTCAGCACATCAGAGCAGCGGTCAGACTTTCATGCCATTTTAAAGCGCACTTTCAGCTTTTGGTTTAACTTAAAAGATTCCCACACTCACTCACACAAGCATGTTGGCTTTTGCTTACATAGTCTCAATGTGCCAGACACACTCAGTAAAAAGATTGATGAAAATGCACAATGTTTTTGGAGGACCATCCACTTGACACGTGTATTTTATTTGTTGATGTTGGACACCTCCATGTTATATCCATCTAACTATTAAAGAAGTGTTTTTATTGCATCGTCATGCTATCAAAGTATGCAAGTCTGTCACGCTGGCATGCGTTGAGAGCTTAGTAGTGTGTGCATGGCCTTTATGTCTCTGTGTGGGCGTCTCTCCGTGAAACTACAAATGGAGGGAAGGGATGACAGTGCAGTTACTGTATAAGGTTTAATCATTTAAATACATGCGTATACAGCTGTAAGATGTCTTAAATATATAAAGTAGAAATATTTTTCATTAAAAAAATTCAGGTACCGTTATACACATGCATGAAAGTTCCGAGGGGGGGGGGGGGGGGGGGGGGATTATTCGCGAGGGTGTCTTGCTACGCTCTGATTCAAAATACGTTCTTTCCCCCTTTCGCAACCGTGTACCTCGCTGCTCACGACACTTCATGGCTTGCAGCAAAATAAAAGCAGAGGCTCAAAACAAGTCAGCTACAACAAATTAACTGAAACTTGCTGAAAAGGCAGAACAGAAAAATTTCAACTCGACAAGACTACTTTCAAGCAGTCCAACCTTGGCAATCTCGAACGGGCTACATGGAGACGTCATGGCACAGAGCGTAGTACGGAAGCTGACCGGAAATGTATCAACTTCTGTTTTATTTTTAATAGCCATTTAACAACCTTTTATATTTATTTAAATCGTACTAATTGAGGATCGCAATTCTGATGTTTTTTTGTTTTTTTTGCACACCTCTGTTAATAACATTGCATTTTGACAATTTTGATGAGACGTTCAACGTACAACGAGCATCTAAAAGTATAGCTCATTAACTCACAGGGATATAGCATACGTTGCAAATACCATTCTGAATTAGAGAATTTTTTACCGTCTACCTCTGAGTGCCTTAACATTAGTACTATCATTTGCAGTCCTCATTGTTGCTGAATTAAATTTCAGCTCACTGTTCATTTTGTTAGGTTTCTTTTTTCTAGCTAGGAAAGGTTTTTGCGCCCTTGTCCTTTGTTTCGAATAGGAAAATATGAAGCTACTATAGTTGTTAAATATAAAACATGAAGGTGCTCCTGACAAGCTGAGTGATTGAATACCCATGAAATATTTACATATAGGATAAGTATACTTTACTTTCATAAATGTGAAAAAGAAATGACACCTAAGTGCTCAAAACGGTTAAATTTATTTTGAAAGCAGATCTGAGTAAAATAATAGGGATGTATTGGTAAATGAATTAGGGGTATAGGACATTTAATCCAAGAAAATCTAATAGTTTTTTATGCATTTTGGCTCACTTGAGGCAAGGTCATCAAATTACAACATGACAGAATGACATTTAGTTGAGATTTAACCCGTGACAGACTGTATGTTGAGTCCTAATTCTATAATATTTTTCCCCCTGAATTTTTTGGTCAAATTCCAAAGTCATCATGATTGAGTTATTATTGGTGTAAAAGAGATACCACTCCTCGAACCAAGAGTGTAGTAATTCCCAGACGAACACTTTCTTATATTACGAGCCTCTGCAGACTCCATTAAAGCCGCAAGTTTATGAGCAAACATTGGGCACTCTATCATTCCATTAAGTGGGCACGCCGGCACACTTGCTCCTAGTTACCACCCCCATATTTACCACACATTTACATCTCGCTAGGAGATCACGTCATGTTTTCTCCCCGAGCTGAATTCTCTCCTACTGTCAAAGTGTCTGTTACCAAGTGCAACAGCGATACAATAACTTACTTTATGACCCTGCACAAAGGTGTGAACTTACCACCTTGGCAACATGAGATCCAAGGTAACAAAACAGGCGCTCAATGGATAATAATACACATGGAGACCACTTTGAGGTAAATGATACTTTCATGTATCAAATGTTCAATATTGCTGTTAATAAGTGCTGCACCTTGTGCTGTTTTCTCAGGCTTTCCCAAAGACAGTGCTGTGTATGATTTATTTACGTGGAAAACGGTTGGAATACACCAAATGTAATTTGATGGTTTGGTTTACAAAATTAAAGGCTGGCGTTCGATAGCAAACTTGAATATGCACAGATGTGGAAAATTCATTTTATCCTAACGCTCCTGCCTAAAACAACCATATTTCATGCAAGTGCAGTGGTACTTTGACTTAATGACTTTTTTAAGTTACAAGCCATAACTTGGTCCATTTATAACATCTGTGTGCGTATGCATGCGTGTCGGGGTGTGTGCGTGTGTGTTAGGGTTCCAACTAAAACATAATTTGAAAATCGATTGTCGATTTAATCTGATTTAAAAAAAAAAACTCTTCTCTTCATCCAAAAACAGGGCACTTTTTGAATAAACAGTGCATAATATGCAAAATTGTAAATGAAATATCATTCATTTTGCTGGCAATGTTCTTTTTGTGAAAAAAACCTAACGAAATAACTAAAATAAAAATTGAGCACATTTAAGGCATGATTTTAAAGCACACGCACGACAGTATCTCATAGAGGGCACACTTTGCAAGTCTACTGCGTTCCTGAAGTCCTTTTCCTTTGGGTAGCCATAGTAGGAAGATTGCAGCAAAACCTGTCAACCTCCTATTAGGCACAGTTTAATTTAATTAGGAATTAAGAAATCTATAGCCATGGGTTGATATCCTGGATGTTTTATATGTCCCTGGTGCAGCAGGCTTGATTTAAATGATAAACCAATCCACAAAGACTACATAAACTGGATAACAGTCCTTTTCACGGAATCAGGTGTTTAGTAGCAGGGAGACACACAAAATTTCCAAGACGGCAGTCCTCGAGGCTGGATACTATCCACATGATGCCACCCAACCATGCCAATTGACCTTTCGACCACATTAGTTGTGCGTCCATTCTGTATTTCCCAAAATGTGAGCCCAACAACCATTTGCAGGCAAGCAAGCAAACAAAAAAGCTGAGGACAGAGTATGTTTCGATAGCATTCATTTTATTATTTCACTAGCCGTTTCACAATGATACATACATACATCATTCACGGGTGCAGCAATAGTGCAAACAAGGATGCTCTGCGGAATGTTCTTTGGAGCCCACAAATGTGAACAAAAAAAAAAAAAATGAACCAAGTGAACAGAGAAGAAACTAATTTATGTGAACAAAAATATGAACTGTGAACACAGAAGAAACAAATTTATTGCAAGGATAACTAAGATTTCCAAGCATCAAAGCATGCCAAAGTGGGTTCTGAACATTTCATTGAAGGTACTTTAACTGACCCTCCTTATTATCAATATTTTCCTCTGTTGGCAGTCCAAAATATGTAGTTGAACGATATGAAAACAGGTGATTAGTAAACAATGTTATAGTCAACATACTAGCATACCTTTTTAGCCTACAGGTAGCTAGCAAAGATAAATGAAGATGTGAATTCAGGGCTGCTTATCTGTGACCATAGGATAACTCATTTCACCTCAGAATGACAAATGACTGTTATGCAATCAATTTCAATAATCAAAGTTTAGCGCTCCAGGGACTGTTTAACTCTGATCCATAAGCCTACGTCTTCTCTACAGAAATACATTGTTAAAGATGAGCATAACATTTTCCATAAAAAAAACAATTTACATAACAGTAACAAATTGATTGTTACTAAGACTTTCACGTATACTTTTTCCAGTGGTTTCCTGCAGAAGCAATGGTAGCTGAGGTACAGTAGCTCACATGTTTATTTTTTAAAGCAATAACCTTAATTGTTCACACTGCTGCTGGACACACCTCACCTTCAAACCTCGCTGGAGTTGTCAGTTGCAGTTGTCAGTTCAGCGCAGGTCCAGTTACCGCACGTTTCCATCTTGGCTTGAAATAATAAACAGCAAAGGCAGGCCAGGTCAGATTATAGTGGGCGGTCGGTGTGTGTTTTCATACATCTGGAGACAAACGCTACACACTGACGCGCTAATGCCGCGCAGATGGTTCCACTCTCTTCAGTGCGTTAACAGGACATGTACACTTTCATATCCTGGCTATTTGATATGCTGACGCCTGACCAGACAGTACGATATGACTGCGGAACAGCACAGATACAGCATTGGAATGCGTCAGGTGATCATGTGCTCTGCGTGGTTTTGACACATTAAAAACTATTTTTGGTGAAAGATACTTTTGTATTGTTTAGGTATCCTGTGAACAAGTCTTACGCCTTGCCTCAGCAGTGTTTGTGATTCCTCTAGAGCGCAATGCTCGGAAAGCAGTTGTAATATTTTCCAGAAAATACAGGGTAGAGGTTTTTTTTTTTCTTGATACTCTGGCTTCTTCCACCATTACAAAAAACAGGAATGTTAAGTTGATTGAAAACAAACTCGTCCGGGGGTGTGAATGCTGCTTGTGCTGATACTTTCCTTACAAATGATGACATACGCAGGCTGTTTTGCTCCATTTGCTTATTTTATGTTGTAATTTATAGTGATATCATTTTTTACTGTCAGTATTTGACTTTCTACTTTGCAAACAAGTATCGTTCTCATGAAGTGATGTATAGAGATAAATTATCAATGCTAATTTCAAACATAAATTATGATGGTATTATGAGGGGTATTTATTTGAGTCGGACCTCACTGAAGTTCGGGCTGCACAATTATGTCTGAAATAATAATCAGGATTATTTTGTTCAAAATTGAAATCGTGATTATTAATCACGCTGGGGAGGGTTGAGGAGGCTCTTCCAAAAAAAGCTTGGAAGACTCGAGATCATTTGAATCTACTAGGATTCTCTACCTCTGCTGTAGAGTAGTTATGTTTGTATGCTTAATGAAGTCTTAACCTTATATTTGCCTCCTGGTGGTCGGATGACAAAGTGCTTGATTTGACACGGCTTTTTAAATGTTAATATCACTGAGGATCAGCTTAATTGTGGCAGCCAATATCATGATCGTGATTAAAATTCGATTAATTCTGCGGCCCTGACTGAAGGCGTAAGTGTGAAACGCACGGACCGCATCCGCACTACACCACACAGCCTGAAAACCAACCAACCTACAATCCAAGTTTAAAAGTGTATTCAATTAAAAAAAGAAAGATGTTATTTTTCTTGACTTTTTTTTCACTTTTGAGAGCTAGACAATAAAGC
The DNA here is from genome assembly GCF_059441005.1 of Hippichthys cyanospilos. Lineage (NCBI taxonomy): Eukaryota > Metazoa > Chordata > Actinopteri > Syngnathiformes > Syngnathidae > Hippichthys > Hippichthys cyanospilos. The sequence continues at coordinate 14,605,719 of NC_142374.1, forward strand.
TGGGGGCTACAAAATGGAAGGAACACAAAAATCAATCAAGCAACTGATTATAAAATGATTATGTTTACTATTTTAGACAGCTACAAAACATCTTTCATTTAAAGGTAAAAGGCAAATAGTTCAAATTTGTTTTGTTCCATTTCATTCTGCAATAAATAGCCAAATCCCATCTTCATTCAGCACTCCAAAACAATAGCAAAAGTAACGTGAAAAATGTTCAACTACAGCTACCTGAGTGGTCATTGTGTTTTGCTCACACGTCAGATCTTGATAGAGAGCAAGGTCCTGAAGGGGGTCGTAGTTTGGACGACGCTATCAAGGTTTGCAAAATGATATTACATAAATATATAATGAGTTTGAGTCGAAATATTTTGTTTTATTTTGTCTTTAATACTACCATTTTACAGTATTATTTTGTACCTACTTGAGACATATCTGTAAACAAGTATTTTTCCATAAAAAGTAATTTATCTGTATTCTTTTTGTTGTTTCCTAGTTTGGGGTGTTGCAAAAAAAGTACACAAAGAAAAATCAGTCACTGGTTTTTGACGTTCACAAAAATCTAGTTAGAACACATTAGTTTCGGGAAAACCACCTCTGTTTTGAAAAAAATCTGATCATTTTTTGTTTTTGGTAGGTTCTGAAAGATCAATGCTGAGAAGGGCTGGCAATATGGAGAATTTGTCCCTAAGAGCTACATTTCAACTGTGTCCAGTCTTGATTTTTAGGGTTAAGTAGAAGCCCTCAAGCATTGTTCATTTTCTGTGCTCCCAACTGTGATTTACACAGAGGCCAAACCGTTGGTTACAAACACAAAGAAACATAAGAACATCTCACAAACGATAATTTCTTTCTCACTCTCTGCGGTCAGGCTGACACAAAATAAATGACTTTTTCTAGCATGACAACACGCAACATTTCACGTCAACTATTACATTAAATATTCTTGGGGGGGCTGACAAACTCATTTTCATAACAAACAAGTCATCGCAAAAGCTTTATATGGTGCCATTAAATATCACCAAAGCCCACCATCTCATTAGGGTGCCTGTGGATTATAATTCTGCATGCCATCATTGGACCAATAAGTCCAGTGATGACATGTTTACTGCCCTGATGAGCACGGAGTGGGCAGGCGACCAAGACACACTCTAACTTTAATTTTACTTCCCACGCAAATGATATTCACCAGAATAGATGACAATAGCCGATGTCGGTCATGTCAACCACGCATGGACGGACGTGCCCCTTTGAAGACATGCCTAATAATACAAATAAGGATGAACAATAGAGAAACACCACAAGTGCACCATCACCCATCATACCAAGTCATAATGGCTCGCACAATCAGTAATGACGTCTTTTCCAACAAAATTGTTTATGGACTACACACACACAAAAAATGTGGCTCAGGTATGGCTCACTGATGTTTGTTGAATGATGGAAACAGATTTGATTGGTCAGTGGATGCCTGTTACTTTGTGTGTTTTTTGTTGATTCACCACCTCTCGGTATTTACACCTTTCCCGATGTTTCTGTATGACCTAGTTGATTTGAACTAACCTTGCAAGGAAGTTGGCTTGACCACAATGTAGGTATACCGTCTTAAGAGGGGAATACACCTGCTGATTTTTCTCAGGTCAGTTCTGCTCGACTTAGCGAAGTTACCCAAAACCGTGAAAATACCATAAAGACGGGACGAAAAAACGCAGTATTCCGCATGGCAACATGAAAAAAACATAAGCCAGGGATGCTGTAACCAGGGGGTCCACTGTACTTTTTATGCATTTTATACAGGTTACAGGTTAGCTCTTAATAGAAAAAAAGTAACTTGCATTAAAGAAAATGTTATCGATCCTTATTTAACCGTTAAACATATTTGACCAACTCAACCATTTGATGCATAAAATGATCCTAAAACAACATAAATTGGTCTGAAATAAAGTCAGTTCTTAGATCATACGTTCCCATTAAGATTCCACACTGTCACTGTGTACCACGTGTAGCGTGTTGATAACCACTTTAAAGATGAACGCCATATTCATTTCCAACGATATGCAGTGTCTGCCTCTTTTTTGATTCCGAAGTTTTTGAGTGTCAGATTGAATATTGAGCATATAAGTACAGTATTGTTTAAGAGGGATGGTTGGATCCAAGTTTTAGGAACATGCGATTAGCCACGCATCATCGAGAGAGGCCAAGTTCTTAGGCTAAGTTTTTGTTGGTGTGTCTTGACGACCTCCTCTCACTTGAGCGCCTCTCAACTTCACTTTTTTTCTTTTGTCTAAACAAGAGCCATGTGGCAGAAGCTTCTTATGGTTTGTGCTCCTGGTATCAGTACAATTCAGTTTTGCGGGAGGAGACAAGTGGCATTGACCATAAAGCTGTTGGTTATTGGATGGTCTATTTGTCGGGTGCTGCGGAGTGTCAGGCAAGGTGTTGATTTACACACCAGGAACTCCACATGGTACCAAGCAGAGAGAAAAAAAAAAAAAAAACATGTCTGCATGAATGGGAGAATAAACAGAGGGTAACAAAAGAAAGTGCTAAATGTGAATAAATATTTTGTCAGCACACCCGAGGTGATTGGCAAACTGCGTGGTCTGTTAAACACACAACATAGCACATATGGCGCATGCATTTAGCGATGTTAATAGCATTCCTTCGTCATCTACTGGCAATAGCTTTGGATATTAGACAAAACTACTTTATTATGCACCCATGTAACATACAAAAATCGAGTGGAATGATTCTCAAGTGGTTCATAGAGATGAAACCTAGGCAGTCATAAAGGAATAAAAAAAAAAATATGAAGCCAGTCACCAGTAGGTCATTTGATTGATTTTACTGCTATGGTTGTTTTTGTTCATTGTTAAGAAATTCCGCTTGTCAAAGGCATGTAATTTATGATTACATGTAGTCACTGTCCGTTCTTTTTTTATTTTTCCTTGGAACAAATTAACCCTCAAGTTGTGTTAAACAATTTTGTGGTCCCAGTCAAAAATGACCTAGCCACTGAATCACCATAAAAACCGAATACGTATTATCTTCTGGTTTTGTTAGATATTTTTAATTAATTTCTTGTGAATAATACCACTTTTTAATATTTTGTGGCCCGTGTGACTCATTGTTGTTGTTGTGAACTTTTGAATTCGGAAGCAAATTTTAAAAGACCTAAAATGTCAGTGATTTTATTAAATAATTAAGTGAGGTTGATATACTTCCAAACAGCTCCTGTGGATCACCGGTTCTCAAAAGAGCTATGTGATGGCACTTTAGTTGGTGTGTGAGATTTTAGCAGGGTTTCTGCAGGTGTCAACAAATATATTTGAATGTTGTTGTTTGTTTATTTTTTAATGCGGTACCAAGAACAGTATATAAGAGTATTTTTCTCCGTAAATTGAGAGTGATGATGTCTTTGCTAAATTGTGTTGTGACTCATTTGCAAACCCTGAATTCCTTTTTTGTTAAGTTTTGTGATTTTCAAACAGACGTTACAACATGCATTTTTAGGAGTTACTGAATAAAATACACCTAAAACCACCATTACAAATGTAGTTCCAAAGTTCAATAAACCAGACAGTATTAAGTCTTTTTCCTTTTTCATGCAAAAATGCTTTGCGCTGATTAGGAGGTACTTGGCTGAAAAACTATTTCAAACGAGATATTTTGATAGGTATTTTGATAGTTTGCTTGGCAAATATTTCTTGACACGGGGAGCCCTTCAAATCTTATTGCACGCAAAGCCTCATGTGTGAAACGCTCACCTCACACCAGCCATTCCTTCTGCTTCAGCATACTCAAGCATGGGTCATCTGTCTGGCCTCTGCACCTGGTCAAAAAGAGCAAATGAGTATTCAGCTTTCGTCTCGGGACAACGGTCGCAGTGTGCGACACCATGGGAGGGCCCCAACCCAACTGCGGGGCCCCTGTGACAATGTCCATACATCCTGTTGCTGTCAGCACCCCACCCTCCCATTCTGCTTTCTTTCACTTTTTTTTTAATTTTTAACCCAACTTCCTTTTCACTTTCTATTATACTTTCCCCTCCAACAGGGACGTCAAACTGTGCCATACGGCATGCTATGACCCACGTTATTGTAACGTAGCTATAAACTCGATGTATGATTGATCGATTGATGGAGCCGTCCAGTGATCCATCGAAACTGAGATCATTATTCCAATATGTTGACAATCAAGAAAAATTATGAAGGAACTTCAATATAAAATGTATGGATTATATTTTAGTTGCAAAGGCAAGCATATGAGACTGACCTCAACCTCATTTCGGATAGTTTTGGAAGTTTATGTGAAAACAGGTCATGTAAGCTGTAAATTGTGTTTTTTATATGGCCCATTCACCTCTGAAGGAGGGTGATGGGGGAGGTGGAGGTCCGCCTCTATATATATCTTAAGTGATGATGTTTGAGTGCAGATTCCCATCTCTCTCTGCCCTGTAACTGACTCCATCCCTTCAGACGACCCCCGGTCGTAAAGTACGACCGCGACTTCCCGCTGGTTTTGCAGTGATCCTCAAATGAAGTATTTAGCGAGACCTAGAAAACAGCCGCTGCCAAATTAGTTCTGTCACCAACTTCCTGCCACCACATCAGTTAGAAAATTATCACTGGTGGCAAAAGTACTCACAATCTGGATCTAAGCACAACTGCATATATGCATGAGCCCATTTTGACGGGGGAGTAAAAAGTAAAAAGTGTCATCAAAAAAAGAGGTTAATCGAAAAAGCCACAATGAATACTCAAATCGATTTTTATGGTATCTGGACAATATTTGTACTTTCGCGACAGCAAATTAATTTTTATGGAGACACAAATGTGAATTGCATCCTCCGTTGTACTGAATAGTGAAAGGAAATTTGCAACCTCGCAAAGAGTTCAATGCTGGAGTCTGCTTTGTGCTTAATAGCTGCGAGTATGACCCTGAACTGGTTGGTAGACCTTTGCACTTTGCAAGGCAGCCTACTGAAACCAGTGCAGCACACACATACAGTATATGAACATGACATAAATAGCCCATACTCATGTGGTGAGCGCTTACAGGCTGTTATTTTGCGACTCCAGCCTTGAATTTTACGTTTTCTTCTCACCTCATTTTAATTGGAACTACAGTATGACCTCATCCCTTCATGAACGTCTCAGAAATATTTGATTTTCAATATTAGGTTTATATGTTAGTGATTGAGCTCAAGAAAGGCCCAAGTACGATCAAATACATAACTGAATGCTTAGACGTACATGTGAGAAGGAAGTTCAACTAGACTTTGAAACTCAACTCAGAAAACTGAAATAGGGCAACAACTTGAGAGCTTGACTTGACGTTTTGGCATGACACTGATAACCTGGTGGTTAAAAACTGTCAGACATTAGTCCTATGTGACATAATAAAGCAATCTAAAGAATTATAGCATTTGAATGTCAACTGAACATCAACGAACAATAGTAAGCAACAGTAGATACAGGGACCCTATACTGGAAGAAAGGTATTAGATACATAAAAAAATGACAACGACATGACCATTATGACAAAGGTAACAAATGCATAAAAACAGGACCACCATAGCAACTGATATCTCAACAAAATGTCAATTCATATCAATTTCCTTAATTAGGTATTGCAACTCATAGATGCTACATCGTAACATTCAAAAATGTGTTTCTCCACAGCAGTAAGGTGCTGGAAAATGATACACAAAATGCTTGAAAGGTAACAGACTTATGATTTAGGCTGTTCTCTTACGTTTATAGACGGGTGCTGTGTTGGAATGCATATCGGGTTCAAGGGGATGTCATGTGGTTAACGTCAAGGCTTTTCATCCAGTCGTCAGACGTCTCCTGCGGTGCAGCTCATCCGTCAGCGAGAATCAGACTGACTCTGGCACTCTGGGCTACCTTACACCGCAAGCCCTGAATCTCTGTTTCTTTTTACCTCCTCTCAATGTACTTCTTACCCCCTTTTCCTATTGATAGGTCCAATACTTCCTTGAGTTTGCAAACTCACTCCTCATATTGTATCTTTTTTTTTCCCCATTCTCTCCTTCTTTCCCCTTCAGGCACCATCACTCTTGTCTCTTCCGCCCTCACACGAGCTGGCCAGTAAAAACGGGAGCAGGCTCATGGGAGACCATTAAACACCAGAAACATTGCTTTAGAGATCCGCTTGCAGAGCAAACGACCGCAGGCGCACAATCCATCGCTGAGCAACAAAAGTCAAGTATAACCTTCCTACAACCCAAGCATGGAATATGGTATTGGAATATATCCATGTACACTCCTTTTTTATCCTTTGGATTTCCAACTAAGCATAAAGATAACCGGACAATTTTGAGCCTGATTTAACCTACTTCCAACAAATGCCTAGGTAGGTCCAATGGCTCTCAAACTGCCAAGCCTAAATTGACGACTAA